>NC_039368.1:41085086-41242210 GCF_003573695.1 Papaver somniferum
TTCCTTGTTACTGTGTTCAACTTCCTGTAGTCGATGCATACTCGCCATCCTGTGATTGTACGAGTAGGGACTAATTCATTCTTGTCGTTCTGAACAACAGTAATGCCTGACTTCTTAGGCACAACTTGAATGGGACTAACCCATTTGCTATCGGGAATTGGGTATATGATACCCGCATCAAGTAGTTTCAGGATCTCTCCTTTGACTACATCTCTCATGTTAGGATTAAGTCTCCTTTGCATTTACCTCGATGGTTTGGCATTCTCTTCAAGGTTAATGTGGTGCATGCAAATGGTGGGACTAATTCCTTTGAGATCTGAGATGGTCCATCCTAAGGCCTCTTTGTGTTCCTTAAGTACTTCTAAAAGCTTACTTTCCTGTTCCGTGTCTAAACATGATGAAATAATGACAGGTAAAGTATCAGAAGAACCTAGGAATGCGTACTTCAACGTACTAGGCAATGGTTTCAATTCAAGCTTGGGTGGCTCAACAATGGATGGAATAAGCTTGGAATCAGAGAATAGGGGTTGTTCCACTTCATATTTCCTTTCAGTGACGTCCATTTGAGGTACAGATTCGAGCAGAGATAGGACGTCACTACAGTATGCATCATCATAGAAATCAGGGTTAAAGTTCTCCATACATGCTTGAAAGGGGTCAACGGATAGAATGTTAGTCAACGAATCCCCGGCAACGGCGCCAAAAACTTGATAGTCCCCGGCAGCGGCGCCAAAAACTTGGTAGGCCTCGAAAGGGTATAGAAATTGAGCGCAAATAAAAACGGGGGCCTACAGTAATACCGCAAGTGCACGGTCGTCAGTTGTAGCTCGTGCAAGTACGGGTCGATCCACAGAGATCGGGTGTGTTTTGAAATGTTTCTAGCTAATTTAGGTTCCTAGATTTGCTTTGGGCTTAAAAGCCTTTTGGAAGTGTTGGGCTTAATGTACTATTGGGTTTGTTCTCAATAAAAGGAACTGAGCTTGGGCTCAGTTTGTTCTTTGAAATGCAAATGGGCTTTGGCCTTAAACTTAGGCTTTGGCCTCAATGAAATTGGGCTTTGGTTACTGAGGACTGGGCCTTTGGGCTTTGGACTCAGTTGTTGAACTAGGCCTTTGCTTGGCTGCAGGAGTAGCAAGAAGTGGCAGCAGCTTGGCAGGGCAGCTGCAACAGGGAGTGGTAAACAGCAACAGCAGCTGCAGCAGAAGAATGGAGATAGTGATGCAGCAGGAACTGCAGGAAGGCAGCAGCAGCAGCTGCAAGGGAAGAAGTGACAGCAGCTTGGCAGGAGAAGTAGCAACTGCACAAGCAGGGGAAAGAGCTGCACAGCAAGGCAAGTGCACAACAGGAAAAGAAATAGCAGCAGGGGAAACAAACAATGCAAAGCAATGAAAGAACTAAACAGCAGAAAACAAAACAATGCACAAAAGCAAAACAAAATGAGATGAACCAAGGCTTAAAGCCAAGGGCAGGGTTGTGGTGAAGAAACTGAAATGAGGCAATACTAAGGCAGCATACAGGCAAACAGGAGGTATACTAAAAGAATGGAAGAGAACTAGCTTGCTATAAGCACTAGTTTCTCCCAATGCACAATCAACACTACAACCTAAGCATACACAAGAATGGCAAGAAAATCAGCTTGCTTTAAGCACTGATTTCTTGCCATTGCACAATCAGCACATTGCTTCACAGATACCTAGCCTAGCATTCCATCAATTGACAGTGAATTTAAACATGACAGTGAATTGATACTAACAGTGAACAATAACAGTGAGTAGAATTAACAGTGAACATCAAGCATTAACAGTGCATGAGACCAAGTATTAACAGGAACATTAACACAACTAACATGAACATAACTGAAACTAACAATAAACAATTAACAATGAACATGACTGAATTTTAACTGAAACATGGATATGAAAATTAGCAGCAAATTGAACTGGAAAAGTGAACTGAAAATTAACAAAACATTTAACAGAACTTTGAGAGTTCTGGATGTTGGCTACTCCAAACATAGAACTAGAAATTACCAAACATTAAAATTAAACTAACATAAACCTAATTGCACTAACAGTTGAAAATTAAATCAAAATTAAAAGTGAGCCTAACCCAAATTGGGTGGTAACTTGGCTAGTCCAAGAACACCTTCAAATTGCTCTACACACTCTCTATTTATAGCATACAATTACCCAAATTTTTCAAACCCTAAAATTAGAAATTAGGTATTCTTTTCAATTCCGAAATTGCTCACCAAATTCGCTGAATTGGTGGTGACCCATGCCTCTTTTCTTCCCTCTCGGTCCTTCTCTGCCTCCAATTGCGTCAATTTCTCCCTAATTCGAGGTGTTTTATCAACCCTCACCTAGGTCAGTTGGTGAGAGGAGTTAAAGCAACTCGGCTAGGGGGATGGTGTGGTGTCGGGTGATGATGGTGAAGACGTGATGGCGCTGCAGAGGTGGGGTGGTAGAGATGGTGGTGACAGAGGTGGAGAAGGTGGTGGTGTACGGTGGTTTCTGCAGAGGAGGGTGATGGAGGAGAGTATGGGTTCGATGGAGAAAGGGGAAGGGTGCGTTTGTTTGAGGTCTAGGGTGTTCGGCACTTGGGTGTGAGGCGAGTTCATCGATTTTTGATGTTCAGCGAGACTAAGCCGTGTGATGTGGAGCTGGTAGGTAGATCGGACGGTGATGCGGAGGCAAGCGGGGAGCGACCGTCGGATGAAGGGATACAACGAAACGAACGGTGCTAGATTAGGTTAGGTGCTGTAGTGTAAGGCGGGGATATCAAACTTTGATGCACAGCAAGGGATCGACCGTTGGATTCAACTACCATCTAATCTGAAGGCTTGGAATTTCAGCGCTGTGGTGCTCGGCAGAGACTTCAGATTTTGATGCTCTATGAAGGAGCGACCGTCGGATGCTTCTGAGAAATGATCTGATGGCTGAGAACGGAGGCGCTTTTGTGTGTAGAAAATGAGGTTGTGCGCACCATTCTTCGCGGCTTCCTTGCGTAATTTCTCCCGGCTTTTCACTACTTTTCTGCTCTTTTCGCTCCGCGACTCATCCGAACTTTATTTACTACATAAAAATGCAAAATTAATTAATAAAAATATTTATTCTTGAAAACAATGAAAATACAGAATATGGGATAAAATGTAGAATTAATGCACAAAAGATGAGTTAAAATGCCAACAGAAAGGGATAAATATATACAATATTTGGCACTCATCAAATACCCCCAAACCTGAATTTTACTTGTCCTCAAGTAAAACAAAACTAAGGAAATCCTAACTATACCACTGTCGCTGGTCTCTCGAATGCATTTAGAGTATGCACTAAGCCTTTTAAACCACTAAGTGTCCCTAGTGGACGAGTTGAAGTCTCGTGAAGGTTTGCTTAGAACGTACCTACAAAGTTCTAGGTCAAAATATAAGCTCAGATTCCATCAAATGTGACATGTGCAAGTCAGTTAAGCTCACAGCAAAATGGAGATGTCAATCTAGCTATCGAAGGCACAATCCTAGCACTGATAACAAAAAAGACATGTGATAAGAGTGTAAAGTGTATCTACACATGTGTAAAGAAAGATCTGAAGTTATGACTACTAATCACCAAGAGATAGTTTCTCAGGCTAAGAACTGAGGTCGAAATCTAGCTAGCTGTCCGGACTTTACGAGAATTGTGAATGAGTTGGAGGTATTTCACAATTACTCGCGTTGTACATCAATGGCATACACCCTCCTTGCTTATTACAATGAAACAACAAAATGACTATTTACATGACTCTTATTTACATTGACTACTCTCTTTTATTTTTGGAACAAGAGAGGATGGAATTGATAAATACTTGATTGATTTTTTTTTTTTTGAAAAGAAACAACTTTTGATACAAATACAAAAGGAAACAAAAGATTACATGACACTTTGCAAGAGGTAGCCATTTTTGATGCACCCAGTTAAATTCGATGGTTGTTTTTCTTAATGTAACCTCCACCTTCTATCCCAACCAACCAAAGAACAAGCTAGTCAAGTTTCGTTCAGTATTCTAAAGTGATTGGCAATCGTAACTTCCTATCAAACACCTTGAAGATCGAGGCCATACATGTATTGGTAGATCGTGCGCGTGCAAATTTCTTATCACTATGTGAATTGTGCTAGAATCAGGGTGCCTAAATATCTAGACTAAGACTCCTAATAATTACATATTTGCACAAGAGTCAACATTTCAAGGTAAATGAGCTCCATTTTTATGATTTTTCATTTTTTAATTTTTTTGAATTTTGATTTTTTAAATTTTTTTGGAATTTTTCACTTTTTTCAAAAAGAAGAAGGAGTTCGTTTCTAATTATAGCATATTATCGTGGTATCTACTCTATACCCCCAAACCTAAACTAAACATTGTCCTCAATGTTTCAAAATATGGAAAGAATTAAAATGCAACATATGGAAAGGGACATGCTGAGTAGAGTAAAAGGAGAGAGAATACCCGATTTTGGCGAAAGCAGAATTAAAACTCCGTTATTCAAGGCAAAAATCCAACATATTTCAGCCGAGATCATATTGGATTAGCAAAATATATACAAAAGGAACAAAAGGGTTTTTAAGAAATTTTATCTACTGGATTATATACAAAAAAATCACCATACACTAACAATCTAAAGAGTTGAGGATCAACCCAAAAGAAAAAGTGTAGAGACAAAAACTTGGCAGGCCTGGAAAAGGGTATAGAAATTTTATCCCCGGGCCAAAAACTTGGTGGGCCCGGAGATATGTATAAAATGAAGCGCAATGAAAACGGGGGCCTACAGTAATACCGCAAGTGCACGGTCGTCAGTTGTAGCTCGTGCAAGTACGGGTCGATCCACAGAGATCGGGTGTGTTTTGGAGTGTTTAGCTAATTGGGTTCCTAAATTGCTATTGGGCTATGAAGCCTTTTGGCTTAAATTGGGCTTTGAGTGCTAATGGGTTTGTTCACAATAAAATGAACTGAGCTTGGGCTCAGTTAGTCTTTGAAGTGCAAATGGGCTTTGGCCTTAAACTTAGGCTTTTGATTAAGCCTGAATTGGATTGGGCCTTAATGAATTTGGGCTTTGGTCTTAAACAACTGGGCTTTGGTTAAGCCCACAGTTGACTGAATTGGGCTTCAGTTTGAACTTGAGCTTTGGGTTGGCAGTGAACTAGGCTTTGGCCTTAGCAGCAGCAGGAGGCAGGGTCAACAGCAGCTTGGCAGCAAGAGTGGCAGCAGCTTGGCAGGGCAGCTGCACAAGCAGTGCAAAGAAAGAGCTGCACAGCAGCACAAGAGAGCACACAGCAGGGGGAAGCAAATAGAATGTACAAGCAATGGAAAGCAAAACAAGAGAGTTGCAGAGCAAATGGAATAAGAGAAGCAACAGAACAAAAGCAATGGAAAAACTAAACAGCAACAACAGGGTGAACAAAAACAAAACAAAACAAAACAAGATGAAAAACAGCAACAGAAAACAACACAAGATGAACCAAGGCCTAAGCCAAGGGCAGGGGTGATAAAGAAACTGACAAGAAGCAATACTAAGGCAAGAATACAGGCATTCCTATAGAATGGGTTGAAAACTAGCTTGCTATAAGCACTAGCTTCTCCCAATGCACAATCAACACTACAACCTAAGCATACAAGGAGAATGGCAAGAACATCAGCTTGCTATGAGCACTGATTTCTTGCCATTGCACAATCAGCACATTGCTTCACAGATACCTAGCCTAGCATTCCTTCAAATGTAACAATACATTAAACACAACAGGAACATTTAACTGACAGTGAACATTTAACAGTGAATAAAAAGTCTAACATGAACATAAACAAAATGAAACTGAGCAGAAATTAACAAATGAACTGAAATTAACATGTGAATACACATAAACATCTAACACATTAACAGGAGACAAATAACAATTATAACATGAACATAAGCATAAGACAAGCAATTAACAGAACAAAGCAAACACAAGCATATTTAACTGAAACATGAAAATTAACAGAACTTGAAAGTTCTGGATGTAGGCTAATCCTAACATCAGTAAAATGGAAACTTAAACATATGCAGTGATACACATTTAACAGGACATGAGAGTCCTGGATGCAGGCTAATCCCAACATAGAACTAGAAATTACCAAACATTAAAATTAAACTAACATAAACCTAATTGCACTAACAGTTGAAAATTAAATCAAAATTAAAAGTGAGCCTAACCCAAATTGGGTGGTAACTTGGCTAGTCCAAGAACACCTTCAAATTGCTCTACACACTCTCTATTTATAGCATACAATTACCCAAATTTTTCAAACCCTAAAATTAGAAATTAGGTATTCTTTTCAATTCCGAAATTGCTCACCAAATTCGCTGAATTGGTGGTGACCCATGCCTCTTTTCTTCCCTCTCGGTCCTTCTCTGCCTCCAATTGCGTCAATTTCTCCCTAATTCGAGGTGTTTTATCAACCCTCACCTAGGTCAGTTGGTGAGAGGAGTTAAAGCAACTCGGCTAGGGGGATGGTGTGGTGTCGGGTGATGATGGTGAAGACGTGATGGCGCTGCAGAGGTGAGGTGGTAGAGATGGTGGTGACAGAGGTGGAGAAGGTGGTGGTGTACGGTGGTTTCTGCAGAGGAGGGTGATGGAGGAGAGTATGGGTTCGATGGAGAAAGGGGAAGGGTGCGTTTGTTTGAGGTCTAGGGTGTTCGGCACTTGGGTGTGAGGCGAGTTCATCGATTTTTGATGTTCAGCGAGACTAAGCCGTGTGATGTGGAGCTGGTAGGTAGATCGGACGGTGATGCGGAGGCAAGCGGGGAGCGACCGTCGGATGAAGGGATACAACGAAACGAACGGTGCTAGATTAGGTTAGGTGCTGTAGTGTAAGGCGGGGATATCAAACTTTGATGAACAGCAAAGGAGCAACCGTTGGATTCAACTACCATCTAATCTGAAGGCTTGGAATTTCAGCGTTGTGGTGCTCGGCAGAGACTTCAGATTTTGATGCTCTATGAAGGAGCGACCGTCGGATGCTTCTGAGAAATGATCTGATGGCTGAGAACGGAGGCGCTTTTGTGTGTAGAAAATGAGGTTGTGCGCACCATTCTTCGCGGCTTCCTTGCGTAATTTCTCCCGGCTTTTCACTACTTTTCTGCTCTTTTCGCTCCGCGACTCATCCGAACTTTATTTATTACCTAAAAATGCAAAATTAATTAATAAAAATATTTATTCTTGAAAACAATGAAAATACAGAATATGGGATAAAATGTAGAATTAATGCATAAAAGATGAGTTAAAATGCCAACAAAAAGGGATAAAAATATACAATATTTGGCACTCATCAGCGTACTGTCGGAAGTTCACATCCCGTGAATTTTTGCTGGAATTTGTGAACTGAAAACAAACTTATTCCGGGTACTTAAGTCCGTGTACCAGTATGCGTACTTAAGTTGGTTAGTTTCTAAAAACGATTATTCGTGAACTTAAACTTATATAAACTAAGGAATGCTTACTTGAAAACCATGGTTACAAAGTTCATGAATTGATTCGATTTGAATCAAATCATTTTTGCTTCAATTGTGTCTTGTATACTTGTATAAGATCCAAGCAACTGAACAACTATCTAACTAGTTCTCTTGAGTCATTTGAACTAGTTATGGTGAAGATGAATATGGTTGATATGAAAGTGCTCATATGGCTAATCATTTGGTTAACTACTGTTAAACCAACTAAGTGTACATGTTTAGGTACGGTTACACAAACCTAAATAAACGTGAATTTCATTTGTATGTAACAAGCTAAGTTCGATATAACGGTTGAAAGATAATAGCTTGAATCTAATCAGATTTTCATCTAACGGTGAATATTGAATGCAAACCCTGATTTGAAAGACTATATAAAGGAGAACTCTAGAAACTGGGAAACCTAATCCCCACACATTATGTTTTATACTAGTTGTATTAGCTAGAGTCAATTCTCCTTTAACCTTAGGTTTCTAACGAGACCCTGTAGGATAACGACTTGAAGACTTCATTGGGATTGTGAAGCCAGACCCAACTATTTTCTCTGTAGTCGCGTGATCTGATCTTGTTGTTTCGTATTAAGTACAATTGTAAGATTGGCTTGAGATTAATTTCTCCGATAGGCAAGATATAAAAGAAGTCACAAACATCTTCATATCATCGTTTGTGATTCCGCAATATCTTCTTTCGCTAGTCGATTAAGATTATTGTGAAGTGATTGATAATTCTAGGCTGTTCATCGGGAATATAAGTCCGGGTTATCAATTGGTTCCTGTTCACCTTGATTTATCAAAAGACGGAACAAAAACTTGTAGGTATTTCTGTGGGAGACAGATTTATCTATTACCGTAGACTTTTCTGTGTGATACAGATTTGTTTATTAAAGTCTTCGACTTTGGGTTGTAGCAACTCTTAGTTGTGGGTGAGATCAGCTAAGGGAATCAAGTGTGTAGTATCCTGCTGGGATCAGAGACATAAGGAGCGCAACTGTACCTTGGATCAGTGTGAGATTGATTGGGGTTCAACTACAGTCCAGAACGAAGTTAGTTTGTAGTAGGCTAGTGTCTGTAGCGGCTTAATACAGTGTGTGTTCAGTCTGGACTAGGTCCCGGGGTTTTTCTGCATTTGAGGTTTCCTCGTTAACAAAACTTCTGGTGTCTGTGTTATTTCTTTTCCGCGTTATATTTGGTTATATAATTAAAATATCACAGGTTGTGCGTTGAATCGATGAATTGGGAAATCCAACCTTTGGTTTTTGATTGAAATTGATTGATCCTTGAACATTGGTCTTTGGTACCTCTCAAGTGATTTCTCTTGTGTTCAATTAGACTCGCAGATTTCTATTTTCTTGAGTAAGTATTGAATCAAGAAAGTGAGATATAACTCTTTGATATACTTTCATTAAGATTGATTCTGACTGTCTAGTTGATTCTCTTAAAAGTATATTGGAGTTTGTCCATACATATTGCTAAGCGAAATATTAGGTGTGGTTGTTAGACCCCCCCGATTTTCACACATATTTCGAGAAAGATATGAGCAATTTAAACTCAGCTCGAAATATCAAGTGTGTATAATAATAAAGTCTATATAGCTATACGACTTAGCCTTAATAGGAGATAGAATATAATAGACTTCTGAGTGATAGATGAGTTCAAGTATCCATATACCTTTTGTTGATGAAGTTCCTCCAAGCTCCCCTTAGTAGATCTTCGTCTTCAATCGATGAACGCCGTTGGAAAGACAAGGGTACCCAAATATACCTCAATCTAAAACTTTTTCACCTATAAGTCCTTTCTCTGAAAGTGATTGTCTATGGACTGAGTCGAGACAATACAACTAATCGGTTCACACTTCGTGTGATCGTCTATGGATACGAGATCGAGACAATACAATAACGAAGTATGTTTACTTGATAAAGGGCTCGGACTTAACCAAACACAATAGGATTACTATCAAGTAAATAGGAATTAACGTTTGTGTATTTTACTTCTAATTATAGTAAAACAATTATAATTGCGGAAATAGAAAAGTAAAATACACAGCAAGATTTTGTTGAAGTGGAAACCGCAAATGCAGAAAAACCCTGGGACCTTGTCCAGAATTGAATACTCTCAGGATTAAGCTGCTATACAAAATCCAACAAACTTCGTATAGTTGAGACCAAGCAACTAAACCTATATTTCACCTAGTTCCGTCGTTATTCCCACGCCTCCAGCTTGTAATAAGTCATGTACTTGGAACAATTCCTTTGGTTCATATTCCAAACAGTAAAGGAACAACAAATCTGTTTGGTAACAACTCTTTTCAACCAAGTGATATGAGTTCAACAAAAGGCTCTTTCGTTTATCCCAATAAACTCCTTTCTCAGGTCCTTATATCTATCTAATAATAACTACCAAAGTTATTGTGAAGATATTGCAATCGATACTTTGAATCACAAAGAATTGTATTGACGCCGATATACTCAACTAATCAATCCAATCTACCACAAGGATAAACGGATTATAGTTGGATCCTATTTAACCGAAACAAGTATTGTGCACACCAAAGATTATGAACCCAAAACAGAAATCTTCTTTGTCTTCAAATCTTCTTAGATCTTCAATAAATACCTGCACACAATCAACTTGAATCTCTTGTGATCAATCACGTACAGAACGGGGTCTGTTAATAATGGATTATCACAAGACGTCTTTAGGTCTACAAATAGTCTAAAGATCCCCGTCAAAACTTCGATCTAGTTTGAGTGAATCTTATATCAGAAGATAAGATTCTCAAGCATAAACAACCTAGGTGCAATCAAAGTTCAACAACCGTTAGTCAACAAAAACTAATAATAAACCGCAATTATCTAGTTTCCCACCAACGGTACTAATAGAGCTTCTCAATCCCAAAGAAGTCTTTAAACCGAGCGGCCGTAAGATATTTCGCCTAGTTAGGTTACTTTCCTCTCTGAATAGGAAGCTCCATCAGTAACAACACAACTAGGTAGTTTTGCTGGCTCTGAGGATTAGTTTGCTCGAAATGCAAACTTTGATATTTATAGACCAAGGAAGTTTGGACACCAAGGAATTTCCAAAACCGAAAATATTCTCAAGATATGCAATATATTCCAAATTCGGTTTCCATAATTCCTGGAAATGCTTTTTCCAAACATTGACCGAAAATCTCTTAGAAAATCTCCAACTAGTAAATGCACATTACTAATTTTCATTTTCCAAAAATAAAATTAAAAACCTTTATTAAAAGATTCTCAACTTATTTTTTCGATCTGGGATTTTTTCATTTAGCTATTAAGGAATATCTTTGAACAATAAAAGATAAGCGTTACTGCACTTGTTCAAAGTATGTCGACATCTTTACTTTGTAAGTCCTCTTTCATACTTCAAATCTTGAAACCGATTTTCCACTTCCAAACAAGTTTATAATTGGTTCATCTGACTTTCAAGAACTATGTGATTGATCAAGAACACTCAATCACCAATCATGGGTTTCACGGTTCTACCAAAACAAGTTTTGGTTCTACCTCCATGTGAGTACTGGATTTAGTCACACTAGCTTTCCAAAAATTCGATTGACTAGGTACTAGGATCGGTTCCCACATATATATGGTATCTAACTTGTATTTGTTGCACATGTCCATAGGATCGGTTCCAATGTATAAAAACATGTTGCAGATGTTCATAGGATCGGTTCCCCTCTTGTGATCGGTTTCACCTCTTACTAGGATCGGTTCCCCTTTGCCTAGAGTTGGTCATACTAATAACACTAAATCGATAAGCCTAGCGATTTCCCTTTCGATTCACAAAACAAGTTCATGAATTTACTTCCTTTAGATGAATGTAAAACATTGTTTCCTAGGATGAAATCTTCACCTTAGACCCATACATAATCACAATAGCATTCAAACGATTATGTCGATGTCTTATATACAAAGTTTAACGGTTAAGAAATAAACCTTATATTGTATTCCTTAATACTGTGTTTAACTAGAGTATAATCATTCATGCTTCGCAGTTATGTTTTCAATATGCACGACTTGAAAGATAGTTAAGGAATGAAACAGTTCAAGTCAAATATAACTAACCTCAAGTGGAAGGATGATGTTGTTGTTGCAGCTCTTTACTTCTTCAATTCTTCAAGTCTTCGTAATACTTGTAATGTCTCATATCCTAATACTTTCAAGCTAACCTATACGAAGTTGACTTTAGTACATATAAATGAGTTTTGGTTCACTAAAATATGACAACCAAACTTGAAATACCAACGCTTGGTGGGTTCAACCGATCTATGCTCTAACAATCTCCCCCTTTGTCAATTTCAGTGACAAAATTCTTACATCATATGGATAAAAAAATTACAAGAATTCATTACACATACGCTTGATTCCCAAATTCAACAGCACAATAACCTGTATACATTCAATCCATAAATGTCGTTGTTGACATTATAATAACAAAGCTAATACTCCCTCTAAAGGTAGATAGGTAGATTTTATCAATCCGCACGTCTTTGTTATTCCTTTGTAGTCCATATAACTACAAGTATCATATGATATGCTACCCCCCGTTAGTCTATGCTTTACTCTTTCGTTAGATAAACGTTTAAGCACCAATGTCCTTTCCCTAAGTGATACCAATCAATATAAATCAATACCAGTATCACTTGTTTACTCCATATATTTCTTCCCCTTTTTGTTTTAAAATGACAAATGTACGAGCAAATAAAGGACAAACCGAATGGATCTTACAAATCTCACAAGCACGAGGGTTCCACACACCATTTTTGATAACCAATATCAAAACCGAAACTACAAAGTAATTTTATTTTAATATGTTACCAAGGAAACAGTTTCACGAAGAAATTTTCCCTAATAGTTTAGCAAACCAAAAATCGACTAAGCAACTTAGTTCGTTTGCTAAACCGATTTTACAAATACAATCGCTTGTTCTATAAGACCAAAATAAAGATAATTCTATTTTTCTCATCAGGTTCTAATTATCCATATAACTTAGACCTTTTAATTTTAAACAAGACAAGTACTAGGTTAGTTAACTAGCATTTCTTGTTAAGGCATTCGATTAGACTTGAATAACTGAAACCTCCACTTTGATAAGTCTAACTAAGATCAGAATTAACTTAGTTTATCTTATCCGGAATCGAATTGGACTAAACAATTCATCCCGAAAACCTTTTCTTTCGTTAATCCATAAACAACTCATACAAACCAAATAAATCAACTTGCATAATTATTCACCTCAACCGGAAGCAATTGAAACAACATAGACATTAAAGCACCGCAATTGCACCGATATTTTGTAAGCCTAAACGATTGATACCAAACAATTAAGCAAGATAACAATAGTTTTTCTTAACCGGAAACAATTGAATCACACACATATACATACACAAATAATGGAATAAAACATCAATTGTACCGAATTTTTTTTAAGCAAAAGTAATAAATATATGTAATAAACTTAGGCTTTTCCTAAACAGGAAAATGATTAACTAACAAAGTCGTTACCTCAAATTTCGCATCATGTTCTCCAATATATTTGCATCTTCTTCCAGGGAGAATTGATACCGAAATATCATTATGTTGTCATCCTTATGCAAAACAAAAGAATAACAACAACCAACCTTTACCAGAGAAAGGTTGAAAACCCCGAAACTCATATGATTTATGCTAAACCAAACGATTCAACATATTGTGACTTTTTCACATATTGTTTCAATCAGAACCCCTCATGATCCTTTGATAAAGCCTACCAACATGGGCTAGAACTTAATCCTGCTAAACCAAAAATTCACCCAAACCATAAGGGTTCACAACATATGAGATCGAATATTAAACCGAAATCAAACATCCCATAAACATAGATAGCAATAAGATAAAGCATTCAAGCATAGGCTATGTAAACATAAACTATCACAAGAAAAATTATTAATCAAATAATTTTATTCATAATAAGATAATTCTATTGATAATAGACCTAATATAATTATTGAAAGAAATCAAAAATTGATGTCTATTTTTCCTGGATTAAGTATTACAACATATAACTTAATCTCTAGTGGTGCTCTTGTTGTTCACTGAGGTTTCTTCAGTGTTCAAACTTTTGAAGCATGTCTCAAGAGACTTGTCTGCAACCACTTCATGTTTCTCAAGTTTTTCAACTTGAACCTTCATATCAGCCATATCAGCTTTTGTTTCCTCAATCTTATTTTTGAGCCAATCCTGATTTCGAACCGTTATTATGAAATTGGTTCTCAGTTCCTCAAAACCTTGGATATAGTCAATCATACTATCAGAACGAATCCACTTGGTTTTGGTTGGATCTTGTAGGTTGTACGCCGACAAACATGACTCATCTTGTGATCCAACTGAACTATCAGAATCATAATCAGACATGATTTTTGATATGTTTTTCTTCTTCCTCTTTGTATCGATTCCTTGACAATCTTTAACTTTTTGAGATTCCTCCTTATTAGCCTTTGTGATACTGCGAGTTATTGGAGGAATGCTCGGTTGTATAAATAAGGATTGATCAGGGTTTCAACAATACAGGCAAGAGATAGTTTCCTTTTAAGAAGAGACAACTCTCGGACCGAAAATATCAGGAAATTTCGAAAATATTACAGAAATATATTTTGTTTCCTTTATTCGAACTTCTCATGCTGGGAGGTTTATTAAAATTCGAAAATTCTAAGTAAAACCTATTCTTGGAAGATCATGATAAACATGAACACTTTTTAGAAAGACATGGATTCGCAGTAATCCATAAAATTTCACAGATTTTTCTGATAATCAACTACACATAAAACAAATGTGCTCTAGTTTTATTGTGCTTTTCTCATCCATAAATAAGAGAACAGAATGGGATGAGAGTGTACAATTTCGATACAACTAAGTTGTATCGGAGTAAGATTTTTCTAGCTTATAGCGAGTATCAGAAACAAAGTTCATGTTTCTTTTCGGTAATTTCTGCCCTAAACATTTTCTCCCAAGAGGATGATCTTTTCTAACTCTAGAGACATGATCATGTGGAAAAGATATACTGATGTGAGAATTTTCAGAGATAGATAAATCTCTCTTAGTTCTATTAATGATATTTTCATAAGATTTTCTCATCCTAAGGATTTCCTTATGGTGCACATTAGCATGATTATCTGAAACAATTATGGGAAATTCCTGATTGTTTCCTTTGGCAGAGATTCTCGTTTTCCCTTTCTTCTGGAGTCGTTCTTCGTCAAAACACGAATGGTTTCGATATGGGTGAGAAGGAACCTTTTTCCAGAAGCGATTATCAACTCTTTCCTTTGATTCTTTTGAGTTGATCTTATCGGATAGTGGTATAATCTGTCTTTCTACTGAGGAATGTTCTTTCAGTTTTGTAAGACAAGAAACTTCTTTCAATATTTTTACCACCGTATGTTGAAGAAGTATAAGTTTCCTGTCAAGTGACTGAAAGTTGTATTCCTTAAGATCTCTTACACGGAATCGGTTCAAAGTTTCCTTTGCATAAGACTTCGTTTGATCATCAGTAGATCTAGAAGCTGGTTTCTTATCCTATTCTGACTCGATGTAGTTAGGCAAACTACCATCATCTTGATCTGTTTCAGATGTTGAAAAGCGAGGGTATAACAACCGCACCCAATATTTCGATTAGCAATCTGTATGGACTAACTCCAATATACTTTCTGGAGAATCGACTAGACAGTCAGACTCAATCTAGAGAAAAGTATATCGAGGAGTTAATATCTCTCTCACTTGATTTGATCTTTACACAAGCAAATAGAAATTTGCGAGTCTTTATCAAATACAAGGATAATAACTTGGATGGAACCAAAGACCAATATCCAAGTGTCAATCAATTTAAATCAACAACCAAAGGTTGGATATTCTAATTGATTGATCTTAACGCACAACCTGTGATATTTCAACATATAATGATATATAATGCGGAATAAAAATAACACAGACACCAGAAGTTTTGTTAACGAGGAAACCACAAATGCAGAAAAACCCCGAGACCTAGTCCGGATTGAATACCACACTGTATTAAGTCGCTACATACACTAGCCTACTATAAACTAACTTCGGTCTGGACTGTAGTTGAACCCTAATCAATCTCACACTGACTCAAGGTACAGTTGTGATAGGTGTCTAAAAACACCTAATTTACTATGTAGTAGTTATGCTTTCTTTGCTATTTTTTTCTTCTGAATTTTGTATTTTATGTTTGTTTTGAGTGTTTTAGGTATTTTGGAGTCGCACGGAGGAAAATAAGAAGAAATCACCCAATTTGAGCAAAAAGGGCAAAAATGTCATTTCAGGGGCGAATACTATCTGGAGTCCAGTCAATGTTAAGGGGCAACTCTATTTGAAGGAGTACTAAATACAGATCAGCTGAGGATAAGGAGCTGGAAACTTTGGTTAACCCTTATCAGAAGTGAGCGGGTCCCATAATCCGCCCCATTTATAACCTATCCCTAAAATCGAGATTTGCATCTCATTCATTTGCACCTGAAATAAAGAAAGGGAAGGAACAGCTGCTGCTATCAATATCAAAGCACAAACCAAGAAATCGAGAGAATAAATGAGGATAACTGATGAGATTGAGCAGAATTGTGAAAGGTGATGAAGAACTGTGAATAAGAGGGAAAGAGGATCGTGTGTTTTGAATCTGTGACTGATTTGAGAGTTCAATTGGGTTATTGATTGAGAAGCAGATTGAGAATAAGATGGGTTCGATCTGTTGCTGTTCTTGAGATGAAATTCGAGATATCAGAAAGGGGTTATTGTTGTTAATCGGATGGGGAAGTAGCTACTGTTGGTGTTGAGACCAGATCGATAAATTCAGTGAGGAAAGATTGACGGCTGCTGTGAAGAACAAAGTGAAGCTAGTTTATGAAATCACTGTCATCGATAGAAATAGATCTTGGGGTATTGAAGATGGGTAAACTCAGTTCGAGTTTGTATTGATTGAAGAGGAAGAGAAGCTCACTGTGATGTTGAGAAGATGATGAATCTAGTGATTCGGTCTCTATAATTGATTGAACTGAAGATGGAATTTGTGGTTAAAATTGATGATGGTGTTGCTGTTGAAACAGGGAGGAAATAGTGGTTGTTGTAATGGGTTTGTGAGATAGTAATGGTTGGTGTTGTTGCGGTACAGGAATGGAGGAAGAATTGTGCTGATATGGGTTAAGATGGTGGTCGCAGGATGAGGTTGATGGTGCAGCTGTGGCAAATTGAAGTTGTTGTGCTGATAAATTGCTAGAATGAATGATTCATTAGATGTATGCTAGGTTCTTAACAGGAGAAGACCAAAAAAATAGGCCTGAAATTGGCCTGGAAATACACCTGAGACATAGGAAACTCCGTCGGATTTTCTACCCTGACGAGTCAACTCAGATCGGCGATGGCCGATCCAGCTTGTGGCTCAGTTGATTCAGTATCCCATAAGACCGAGTAAGATGCTGACCCGGTGTCTGAATTCCTCTTCCTTGACCCGGTTGACTAACAGAGACTGTTAGTTTGACAGTTAACTGTAACGGCGACGGGACGGAATATTCCATCTACGGAGAAGCATCTCAGGTTGCAGGTAGTGACATTTCAGGTGGACGGCGGTGACTTTTTCGGCCGATTTCCGGTGATCTCGAAGACTTTTCAGGCAACCCAAATTTACAGTTTTTTGTGTGGATTCTTCTTATGGGTTTGAAGAATTGGGCTTGGATTTGGAAAGAGAAGATGGAAGATTTGATAAAGACTTGGATTTGGAAGTTGAGTTAAAAAGGGAAAGGGATTCTATTCCTAAGAGGATTTCTAGGAAATTGAAGCCTATAAATAGAGAAGTTCTCTACACATACTTCTACACCTCTCTACACACACAACACTTGTGCTTTTGCTTGCTTTCAAAATTATTCTTTTAATTATTTGTGTGAACTTTAAAAATTCTCCCTTTTATTATTTGTGTGAATTTCCAAAAAAATGAGTAGCTAATTTTCTTATTGATTGAGGATGAATTCCTAGTCCTTAACATGTTTTGAGTTTTGTTTTTAAATCTACTTTGAAGTTTTTCACATGATTATCGTTTGTTTTTACAAATAGGAATGTTTATACATTCATGGTTGATTGATAGATTGTTTGGGAGGCCAACTAAATTGATTTGTTAATTGATCTAAAGCTAGTGAAAGTTAGGGGATAAGTAATCGTTTCTTGACTCTTTACATAAGTAGCAAACACGAGACCTTACGGAGGAATTCCGTGGAGCAATTGTGTGTGGAAACAAAGTTAGCAAGTAGACCTTGAGCTAAGAGTCTAACTACTAATATCAACCTAATAAATTCATAAATATTAATGTGTTTAACTAAATTACATCTTGAGTGAGCTACTACTAGGTGGTTTGGTGAATAGAATCCGGTAGTCGAGAACTTCCGTATCCGGTGATACTAGGGATTTAGGGGTTTAGCAATGATATAGCTGCTTTACCTACGGTTGATGATAATCTGTGACTAATAAAAAGTGGAAAAGAACATAACTTGAATCATTGTTTCGCAACGAAGAAGGATTCCTTGATCTAATCTCTCTTATTGATTTCAACTTAAACTTTTAATTGCTTTATTTACTTTCTTTTGTTTTTAAAATCTAAAACCAATCCCCCCTTTTTGTGACAACTAAACAACTAAAACCTCTTGCTCCTCGTGGGAACGAACTTGACTATACTATATTACTTGTTAATTAGGTGGAAAAATATTAATTTATTTATTGTGGTTACGACAAGCATTAAATTTTGGCACCGTTGCCAGGGAGCAGCGGACGATTTTAGTTGTTTTATTTTTATTTTTTATTTTTTCTTTATTCTTGCTTTGTTAGATTCTATATCGTATCTAACTTAGTTTTCGAGAATCTTGTTTCAGGTACTATATCTTTGGTGAATGCTTAAAGAGGGCAAACCGAGTCCAATTGGTATACGTCTTCGATCCGGCACTCAACTAAAGGACCTCTTTCGAGCGGTTAACACTACGCTTCCTCCTTCTTCATCCAGTGAGTTCGCAGATTCCGATATAGACGAAGAAGAAATGGTTGATCGTACATTCAAGGATCTAGCTTCTCACAAGCTCGATACACAACAATGGTGTGTCCAAACTAATTCAACCTTCGAGATCAAGCCGGGGTTGATTAGAGAGTTACCAAAGTTTCATGGCATGGTGAATGAATATCCAAACAAACATCTTATGGACTTCTCTACTATTGTCATGGATATGCTTCCACCGGAGACTAATGCGGATGGAGAAATGTTGAAAGCTTTCCCGTTCTCTTTGGCGGGCAATGCTAAGGAATGGTTGTATTATTTGCCTTCCGGAAGTATCACCACATGGAATGGGATGAAGAAACTTTTCCTCGAGAGATATTTTCCTGCCTCAAAAGCTAGTCAAATTCGCAAGGAGATTTGTGGGATGAAGCAAAATGTGGGAGAGTCATTGTATGAATGTTGGGAGCGATACAAGAGATTGGTGGCAAGTTGTCCACATCATCAATTCAGTGACGTCATGATAATACAATACTTTTATGAAGATCTCCACCCAAGTGATAGATCCCTTCTTGACGCCGCAGGTGGTGGTGCACTAATGAACAAGACGTTGACCCAAGCTAGAGAGTTGATTGAAAGTATGGCTGCAAACTCGCAACAATTCTACACAAGAGAAGAAACAACGGTTAGGCGAGTGCATGAAGTTAGTGATTCATCATCATACCTTGAACAAAGGATGGGGAGCATGGAAAGGGTAATGCAACGAATGGCCGCGGTAATTATTCCGGATGATGAGACCGAAAAAGTAAATGCTTTATATCCAAATCAAAGGCCAAGGTACGATCCATACTCCAATACGTACAATCCCGGTTGGAAGGATCACCCTAACTTTAGTTATGCCAATAAGAAAGCGGCGGCTCCTAATCCATATGTGCAACAAAGTGGTTTCCAACAATCACGCTTCCAACCTCAACAACAATTCCAACCACAACAAGTCAAGGAGAGTGATTCTTCGAGTGATGACAAGCTCAATGCATTAATGAAGGCATGCAAGGTCTTACTTATATGTTACAACAAAGCCAACAAAAGAATGAATCGTCCATAAAGGCTTTGGAAACCCAAATGGGACAATTGGCAACCGATGTGCATCTATTGAAATCTCAAGCATCCACAAAGCTTCCTTCACAACCATTTGTGAACCCGATAGAGAATGTTAATGCGGTTACGTTAAGAAGTGGGAGACAAGTGGAGAGTCCAAGTCATCATGAAGAGGCTAGTGAAGAGGTAGTCAAAGACAAGGAGGAAGTCGCACCAAAGGAGAATTCAACACCAACCGACCAATCCAAGGAACCGGTTCCTAGTTTCACTACTCCACCTCCTTTTCCTAGTCGCTTTGCTAAGTCCAAGAAAGAAGATCAAGACAAGGCACTCATGGATATCTTCAAGAAGATAGAAATCAACATCCCATTCATAGAGGCCATCAAGACAATGCCAAGGTATGCTAAGTTCATGAAGGAATTATGCACAAAGAAGGATAGGTTGCTTGATAATGAAATTACTAAAGTTGGCGAGAGTGCGTCGGCTATGCTATTGAAGAAGATGCCTACAAAGTGCAGGGATCCCGGTGGTTTCACGGTGCCAATTACTATTGGTACAAAAAGGTTTGAACATGCTTTACTTGACTTGGGAGCTTCCAAAGTGTAATGTCGGCCGATATATATGGCACCTTGAATCTTGGAACTTTGAAAGATACAAGAGTTATTATCCAATTAGCAAATAAGTATAACATATATCCTAAGGGACTTGTAGAAGACGTGCTAGTGCAAGTGAATGAGCTAATGTTTTCGGTTGATTTTTTCGTGGTGGATATGGACAACAATGAGAATCGGTCATCTATTTCTTTACTCTTGGGAGGTCATTTATGAATACCGCAAAGAAGAAGATTGACGTTGACAAGGGTACACTTACTATGGAATTCGATAAGGAGATAATACACTTCAACATATTTGAAGCCATGCGCTACCCAAGTGATGTGCATTCCGCTTACTCCATTGATGTGGTTAGTTCGTTAGCGCAACAAATGGTGGAATTGAGTCGAAAGGACGAACTTGAGGTGGTTTTGCAAAAGAGCATTGAATTGGACGTCCACGAGTTGTCTAATTTGGATGTTGAAATCTCCAAGGAATTGGTGGAGATGTGTGGTGCCTTGACGACATTGCAAGAAGCTAAAAAGGGTAATGTTTCATATATTTCTTTACCCACGGATGATGAATTACTTGTACCATCTATTGTGAAGGCGTCTAAGCTAGAATTGAAGCCACTTCCGGAACATTTGAAGTATGCTTTCTTGGGAGATGAAGATAAGCTTCCGGTGATTATTGTAAAGAACCTCACACCGGTACAAGAAGGCCGTTTGCTTAGAGTTTTGAAAGAGCACAAAACGGCTATTGGTTGGACAATTGCGGACATCAAAGGCATTAGTCCATCCGTGTGCATGCATAGAATTCTAATGGAAGAGAACGTGAATCCGGTACATGATGCTCAACGTAGGCTTAATCCTCCCATGATGGAGGTTGTGAAGAAAGAGATACTCAAATTGCTAAGTGTGGGGGTGATCTACCCAATATCCGATAGCAAATGGGTTAGTCCGGTACAAGTGGTACCAAAGAAGTCCGGTGTTACGGTTGTTAGAAATCAAGACGTTGAACTTGTTCCTACAAGAGTTCAAACCGGTTGGAGAGTGTGCATTGATTATCGAAATCTTAATTCTGCAACTCTAAAGGATCACTTTCCTTTACCTTTCATTGATCAAATGTTGGAGCGGTTAGCGGGGCATTCTTATTATTGTTTCTTGGACGGTTATTCGGGATATAACCAAATTGTTATTGCACCGGAGGACCAAGAGAAGACCACTTTCACTTGTCCGTTTGGAACGTTTGCATATAGACGGATGTCGTTTGGTCTTTGCATGCGCCGGCTACTTTCCAAAGATGCATGGTTAGTATATTCTCGGACTATGTGGAGCGCATCATCGAGGTATTTATGGATGATTTCAGTGTTTATGGCAATTCTTTTGATAGTTGTTTAGACAACCTTGAACTAGTTCTTAAACGATGCATAGACACAAACCTTGTCCTTAATTGGGAGAAATGTCACTTTATGGTAAACCATGGCATAGTACTTGGTCACATCGTGTCCTCTCGAGGGCTCGAAGTGGAAAAGTCAAAGATAGATTTAAATAAGAAATTACAATATCCCACTTCGGTGAGGGAAATCCGTTCATTTCTTGCCATGCAGGTTTCTATAGGCGATTTATCAAGGATTTCTCCAAAATCTCCATGCCGATGTGCAAGTTATTACAAAAGGAGGTACCTTTTGACTTCAACAAGGAATGCAAGGATGCCTTTGAAAAATTGAAGGCAATGTTGACAAGTGCGCCAATTATCAAATCATCGGATTGGAATCTTTCATTTGAATTAATGTGTGATGCTAGTGATTATGCGGTTGGAGCCTTTTTGGGTCAAAGAGTGGACAAATTGTCCCATGTTACCTATTATGCATCGAGGACCCTTAATGATGCACAAATCAACTATTCTACCACGGAGAAAGAGTTATTGGCTATAGTTTTTGCATTGGAAAAGTTTCGATCATATTTGGTGGGCACAAAGGTTATTGTATATTCCCATCATGTCGCACTTAAATACTTAATAAAGAAGAAAGAAGCTAAGCCAAGGCTAATCCAATGGATCCTATTGCTACAAGAGTTCGACATAGAAATTCGAGACAAGAAAGGTGTGGAAAATACTGTTGCGGATGATCTCAGCAGACTTGTTATGTCTCAAGAAGAACTTCCATTACAAGACCGCTTTCCGGACGAACAACTTTTCTCCTTGGAAAATTCTACACCTTGGTACGCGGATATAGTGAATTACTTGGTAACAAGGAAGGTACCTAATACAATGTCTAACTTCCAAAAGGTGAAACTTAAGAAGATAGCCAAGCAATATGTGTGGGATGAACCATACTTATGAAAATATGGCGTGGATCAAATGATACGAAGGTGCATGCCGAATTCCGAATTTCAATCTATTCTCTCTTTTTGTCACACTCTTGCTTGTGGTGGCCATTTTGGTTCTAAACGTACCGCTCTCAAAGTTATCGAGAGTGGATTTTATTGGCCAACCTTGTTTGAAGATGCACATGTTTTTTGCAAATCGTGTGATAGATGTCAAAGAACGGGCAATATAGGTGCTCGATATCAAATGCCACTTACACCAATCCTCACTGTTGAGATTTTTGATGTGTGGGGAATCGATTTTATGGGCCCTTTTGTCAATTCAAATGGAAATTTTTATATACTTCTCGCAGTGGATTATGTTTCTAAATGGGTGGAAGCTAGAGCCACCAAAACTAATGATTCTCAAGTTGTTTGTGATTTTGTAAGAGAAAACATATTCACTAGGCATGGTACACCAAGAGTGGTGATAAGCGATGAAGGCTCACATTTCAAGAAGGCTTTTCATGCTCTCCTCAAGAAGTACAACATTACACATAAGATTGGTACGCCTTATCATCCACAAACTAGTGGACAAACTGAAATTTCAAACCGGGAAATCAAGTCCATTCTTGAGAAAACGGTGAATACTACAAGGAAAGATTGGAGCTTTAAGCTTAATGATGTACTTCGGGAGTATAGAATGGCGTACAAGACACCAATTGGAATGTCTCCATACCGGTTGGTTTATGGTAAAGCTTGTCATCTTCCGGTTGAACTTGAACATAAGGATTATTGGGCGATAAATAAGTGCAACATGGAGTATGATGAAGCGGGGAAGCAAAGAAAGTTACAACTACATGAGCTAGAGGAGATACGTAATGATGCTTACGAGAGTGCCCGGATTTACAAGGAAAAGACCAAGCTTTTTCATGACAAGATGATTTCTCGGAAAAGCTTCAAAGTGGGACAAAAAGTCCTTTTATATCATTCTCGCCTTAAACTATTTCCTGGAAAGTTAAGGTCCCGTTGGATTGGACCATATGTTGTTACTAATGTTTTTCCTTATGGTGCAGTTGAAATTACTAGTCTTAGAGACAACTCGGTTTCCAAGGTCAACGGCCATAGATTGAAGCCATACTACGAGAACATCGCATATGTGAATGTGGAGGAACTTTCATTTGAGGATTCACTCCCTCTGGAGGAGTAATGTGAAGCAAGAGCCAAGTCGGGCCGTCGACTTTAAAACAAGCGCTTAATGGGAGGCAACCCATAGGTTTTGTATTTCTTATCCTTTTGCTTTTTATTTTCTTTTTGTTTCGTTTATTTATTTTTCTTGTTCCATATCATGTTAGGATTTCCCACCTTGACTGTACTAGGAGGATTCAATTACATTGAGGACAATGTAAGTTTTAAGTGTGGGGGAGTGGTTAAGCATATTAAAAAAAAAATTGCATAAAACCTCCAACTTTTAGAGATTTTAGAGTCACTAGCATACTTCTAGGTATGTTTACATAGAGAATTCTGACCGACATAACTGAACTTGGAAGTGTTAGGGAACTACGTTCGGATTTCGTGCTTGTTAGAGTGTTAAATAATGGATTTAATCATGCCGGTGATGCATATTAGGATCAGGGAGACATGCATTATTAGAGTTGCTGATCAATCATTAGTGGAGACTACCCTATTTATATCATGCGAGGCACCGACCAGAAATTCTTTATAAATAACTAAAGAGCTTTCTTTTGAGTGTGTGTCACCGTACGTTAATTCCGGGTAGAATGGTGAGCTACCCAACCTCCCACCAATAGAGGCACTAATTTTTGATCTCTTGAGTACTAATTTTGTCAATCATGAGGGTGACGTCTATAGATGAAAGCCTCCTTCTTGTAGTTCGATTTGCAGTTAGCACCATTCTCTCTCTCGACAAAAAACGGATCTATAGAAACACCATCATCATCAACAAGGGAGCGACATCAAAATCTACAAGGAAAGTTGAAAAAGTTCAAGGTTTACAAGCAATGGAACAAGAAAAGAGTAAATTTCATATCCAAATAAAGCAACATATAATGAGCGGATTTTTACATATACATGTTGAAGACTTATTTACAAGAGCAAAGAAAAGCAAAAGGTGAGAATTATTGAAGTTTATGATTTCAAGACGATACAAGTTGTGAAGAATCAAGCGGTAAAGTACTTTTCCCACGGCCATGGTTTGTTTTTTATTTTCACTTTGTTTTATATTTTATTTCTCTTGTCTCTAAAAAAAAGTAAATTAAATTAAAAAAAAATGAAAAAATGAAAAAAAAAATGATGGCAAGAGAAATTTTTGTTTTTATCTTTTATTTAATAAGCCGTGGGGAAGGAAAATCTATAAGGAAGTTTCAGGCGACAAGGATTTTAAGGTAAAGAGTTACAAATTGTCAAGGATCTATGAAGTTCAAGAGTTTATCATAAATAGTTGGAACCGAAGACGAAGACCAAGAAGATGAGGACGAGGAGTCGAAGATGTTTCTATTGGATGTCGTGAGAGTGGTGTTATCATGATTGGCAATCTGATGTGAAGGTAAGTAAGTAATATCATCCTCGATAATAGTGGTTGATTTCCTTTCTTAGAGATCGTCAGAAAAATGGTTTTTCAAAATATTAAAAGATGTGGGTTTTTAAAATATTTCGGAAGTTGTCCTTCCCACCATTCAACGTGTTGCAGGAATTCTCTCTTCATTCTTACCTGCACACATGTGAGAACCATAAAAGTACGTCCTTTGAGTGCAATTTCATAAAACCCTTTTTTGGTGAGGCAGAAGTCGAGGCGAAATGCTTACTGATCGCTCTCAAACATGCGTTCTCCCATTATGGTGTGGTTATTTCTCACTCAACATTTAAGAACGAGAATATGTTCTTTAGTATTTCTAACATCTTATTACTAGCATGCAGAAACTCTATGTCCTCATATCTCTTTGGATGCTTGCCACGGTGGAAAGCTTTGAAATTGGAGTGGATTTTAGTTTGATTTGCTCGAGGACTAGCAAAGTCTAAGTGTGGGGGAATTTGATAGGTGTCTAAAAACACCTAATTTACTATGTAGTAGTTATGCTTTCTTTGCTATTTTTTTCTTGTGAATTTTGTATTTTATGTTTGTTTTGAGTGTTTTAGGTATTTTGGAGTCGCACGGAGGAAAAGAAGAAGAAATCACTCAATTTGAGCAAAAAGGGAAAAAATATCATTTCAGGGGCGAATACTATCTGGAGTCCAGTCAATGTTAAGGGGAAACTCTATTTGAAGGAGTACTAAATACAGATCAGCTGAGGATAAGGGGCTGGAAACTTTGGTTAACCCGTATCAGAAGTGACCGGGTCCCAGAATCCGCCCCATTTATAACCTAACCCTAAAATCGAGATTTGCATCTCATTCATTTGCACCTGAAATAAAGAAAGGGAAGCAACAGCCGCTGCTATCAATACCAAAGCATAGACCAAGAAATCGAGAGAATAAATGAGGATAACTGATGAGATTGAGCAGAATTGTGAAAGGTGATGAAGAACTGTGAATAAGAGGGAAAGGGGACCGTGTGTTTTGAATCTGTGAGTGATTTGAGAGTTCAATTGGGTTATTGATTGAGAAGCAGATTGAGAAGAAGATGGGCTCGATCTGTTGCTGTTCTTGAGATGAAATTCGAGATATCAGAAAGGGGTTATTGTTGTTAATCGGATGGGGAAGTAGCTACTGTTGGTGTTGAGACCAGATCGATAAATTCAGTGAGGAAAGATTGACGGCTGCTGTGAAGAACAAAGTGAAGCTAGTTTATGAAATCACTGTCTTCGATAGAAATAGATCTTGGGGTATTGAAGATGGGTAAACTCAGTTCGAGTTTGTATTGATTGAAGAGGAAGAGAAGCTCACTGTGATGTTGAGAAGATGATGAATCTGGTGATTCAGTCTCTGTAATTGATTGAACTGAAGATAGAATCTGTGGTTAAAATTAATGATGGTGCTGCTGCTGAAACAGGGAGGAAATGGTGGTTGTTGTAATGGGTTTGTGAGATAGTAATGGTTGATGTTGTTGCGGTACAGGAATGGAGGAAGAATTGTACTGATATGGGTTAAGATGGTGGTCGCAGGGTGATATTGATGGTGCAGCTGTGGCTAATTGAAGTTGTTGTGCTGATAAATTGATAGAATGAATGATTCATTATATATATGCTAGGTTCTTAACAAGAGAAGACCAAAAAAAATAGGCCTGAAATACACCTGAGACAGAGGAAAATCTGTCGGATTTTCTACCCTGACGAGTCAACCCAGACCGGCGATGACCGATCCAGCTTGTGGCTCAGTTGAGTCAGTATCCCATAAGACCGAGTAAGATGCTGACTCGGTGTCTGACTTCCTCTTCCTTGACCCGGTTGACTAACAGAGACTGTTAGTTTGACAGTTAACTGTAACGGCAACGGGACAGAATATTCCGTCTACGGAGAAGCATCTCAGGTTGCTGGTAGTGACATTTCAGGTGGACGACGGTGAATTTTTCGGCCGATTTCCGGTAATCTCGAGGACTTTTCAGGCAACCCAAATTTACAGATTTTTATGTGGATTCTTCTTATGGGTTTGAAGAATTGGGATTGGATTTGGAAAGAGACGATGGAAGATTTGAGAAAGACTTGTATTTGGAAGTTGAGTTAAAAAGGGAAAAGGATTCTATTACTAAGAGGATTGCTAGGAAATTGAAGCCTATAAATAGAGAAGTTCTCTACACATACTTCTACACCTCTCTACACACACAACACTTGTGCTTTTGCTTGCTTTCAAAATTCTTCTTTTACTTATTTGTGTGAACTTTAAAAATTCTCCCTGTAATTATTTGTGTGAATTTCCAAAAACATGAGTAGCTAATTTTCTTATTAATTGAGGATGAATTCCTAGTTCTTAACATGTTTTGAGTTTTCTTTTTAAATCTACTTTGAAGTTTTTCACATGATTATCGTTTGTTTTTACAAATAGGAATGTTTATACATTCATGGTTGATTGATAGATTGTTTGGGAGGCCAACTAAATTGATTTGTTAATTGATCTAAAGCTAGTGAAAGTTAGGGGATAAGTAATCGTTTCTTGATTCTTTACATAAGTAGCAAACACGAGACCTTACGGAGGAATTCCGTGGAGCAATTGTGTGTGGAAACAAAGTTAGCAAGTAGACTTTGAGCTAAGAGTCTAACTACTAATATCAACCTAATAAATTCATAAATCTTAATGTGTTTAACTAAATTACATCTTGAGTGAGCTACTACTAGGTGGTTTGGTGAATAGAATCCGGTAGTCGAGAACTTCCGTATCCGGTGATACTAGGGATTTAGGGGTTTAGCAATGATATAGCTGCTTTACCTACGGTTGATGATAATCTGTGACTAATAAAAAGTGGAAAAGAACATAACTTGAATCATTGTTTCGCAACGAAGAAGGATTCCTTGATCTAATCTCTCTTATTGATTTCAACTTAAACTTTTAATTGCTTTATTTACTTTCTTTTGTTTTTAAAATCTAAACCCAATCCCCCCTTTTGTGACAATTAAACAACTAAAACCTCTTGCTCCTTGTGGGAACGAACTTGACTACACTATATTACTTGTTAATTAGGTGGAAAAATGTTAATTAATTTGTTGTGGTCACGACACGCATCAAGTTGCGCTCCTTACGTCTCTGATCCCAGCAGGATACTACGTACTTGATTCCCTTAGCTGATCTCACCCACAACCAAAAGTTGTTACGACCCAAAGTCGAAGACTTGATAGACAAATCTGTCTCACAAAGAAAAGTTTATAGGATTGAATAAATCTATCTCCCACAGAAATACCCAAGAGTTTTTGTTCCGTATATGGATAAATCAAGGTGAACAGGAACCAATTGATAATCCGGACTTATGTTCCCGAAGAACATCCTAGTATTATCAATCACCTCACAACAATCTTAATCGTATGGTAGCGAAAAAAGATGTTGCGGAATCACAAACGATGAGACGAAGATGTTTGTGATTTCTTTTTATCTTTCCCTATCGGAGATATAATCTCAAGTCAATTATTTAATTGAACTCGTATGAAATGGCAAGATCATATCGCTCAACTACAAGAGAAGTAGTTTCGTCTGGCTTCACAATCCCGATGAAGTCTTTCATTCGTCAACCTACAGGGTCTCGGGAAGAAACCTAAGGTTAAAGGAGAATCGACTCTAGCAAACTAACTAGTATCACACAATAGGTGTGGGGATTAGTTTTTCCAGTTTCTAGATGTCTCCTTTATATAGTTTTCAAATCAGGGTTTACAATCTAAGTTACCTTGGTAACAAAGCATTCAATATTTACCGTTAGATGAAAAACCTGATTTCTCCAAGATAATGTATTTTAACCGTTAGATCGAAACTTAGCTTTGCATACACAAATGAAATGTGTTTCATTTAGGTTTGAGTAACCGTACCTAAACGTTTACACTTGGTTGGTTCACAAATAGTTAACCGAGGTTATCTATATGAGTACTTTCATATCAACCATATTCATCTTTCTCATAACTAGTTCAAATGACTCATAAGAACTAGTTGATAGAGTTGTTCAATTGCTTAGGTCTTTATTCATAGACACAATTGAAACAAAATCGGTTTGATTCACTTGAATCAATTCATGAACAATATAGCCATGGTTTTCAAAGATTGCATTCCTTATTGTTTTAAGTTCATAAACTTCCGATTTGAGAAATAACCAGCTTGGGTAAGCGTACGGGTACGTGTACCTTAGCTAACCGGATTTGAGTTTGGAAACTCAGCAGAAATTTTCGGTTCAAAAACTTCCATGAGTACGCGTACCCAACATGTTTCCTTTACCAATGTCGCATGCACAAGTGAATACAATTGGTTTCCTGCACATGGATTTATACACTAATGTGCGAACACACTATATATGCTTATATCCATAGTTGGTTACATAATCTCAACTCTACATTTCAATCATTGAAACATTCTTCTATAATGTTATAACAATCGTTATTCACGACTATCGTTATCAAAGCTATTTTCAAGATTGAAACGTCATCATGACTTTCGTCACGGATAAAGATGAAGAGTGGTTATAGCGAAAGATTACCAACACGTATTTCGAGAAAATATAGGCGAGTAAACTCGGCTCGAAATAGCAAATGTGTATGTACGAAAACTATCATACAGACCTTTTAGTCGTATGAAGTTCCACTTGTTCCTCGATTAGTTCTTCGTCTTCGTAGGATAATCTCCATGGAGTCTGGAGCTCAACTACACTAATCTATCCTAAACCGATACTTAGCTATAAGTAATATAGAAATCAAGACATATAGTTTTGACAACTAAACTTGAAAAACATGCTTGAGATAGCAACGCATGCGAGTTCGACCGAGCAGTGCTCTAACAATCTCCCCCTTTGTCAATTTTTGTGGCAAAACTATCAATACATATGGATTATAAAATAAATAAAACTTTGTAGCTTCTTATCCACATGCTTGATCTCCTTGGTGCTTCAACATTACTAGAAAACTTCGTCTGTTCCAAGTACTCCCATGATTCCATAGATGTTCTATTCAGCATCATAGTTGTTGAAGTTCCGTAATCATAACAATGAGAAATAAAAGCTCTCGATCATTGTTATACAGTGTCATAGTATTATTACACAGTATCAAAGTTCTTATATCACAACTTCGACAACAATACTATGGTGATATGTGTCACTCCCCCTTAGTCAATACTTCGTCTCAACACGAAAACCACTCCCCCTTACATAATGATCCGAAAACCATATGTATTTTTAGTGTGAACTACATATTGATTCTCCCCCTTTTTGTCAATAAAATTGGCAAAGGTACGAAAACGGGATCCTAATGAAATTTTCATGGAGACACTTCAAGACCAAAGAAAAGTACATATCAACTTGTTTAGATGCAATCATATAGCCGGAGCTAAATGCATTCATCATGGAGTTTATAAAGATACAAGATAACTCCTCAAAATTCCACAGCTGCACTCCCACAAAGATATGGAAATTAAGCGCAAGTTCAAAAGAAATCTCCCCCATGTGATGTCATTCCCGAAAGAACAACAAGAGCAACCTTAATTTTACAAGAAAAGAAGGATTTCTTTGGACACCAAAAACCACAAAATGATTTTGTATCCAAAAATTCTCAATTAAACTAACCACAAGAGAACCCATGATTAATTTAATTGGAATACACAACCAAAATAACCACAAACGAATCTATGATTAGTTTAGTTGGAAATGCTCACACAAGATGACTCATGGAGCAGCACAGTATACACATAAAATATGGATCAGGGAAAGATCAATACCGCGGAATATACAAGGATTCATTCTATCTTCATCACTATTTGCATAATGACTTATAATAGACATAATCTCTGTAAACAAAATATTTTAACCTATCTTCCATCAAAGAATTGACAATATAGGCTTAACTTTTGTTATGTCAAGAGTTCATCGATCTTTTATCAATACATGCATATCGAAATATAAACGAGATAACTTTTGACATTTTATAGGATAATAATAGTTCACGGGATGGAAACACACATATCCCATAACATATTGCAATATATAAAACCATAAAGATTAATACTGCAAAAATCATCTTCGAAACCAGCTTTAGAGTTTAAACAAATAAATCTAAAAACAAGAAGATGAAAATGTTGTACATAGCTATGTGTACTCACAATAATGGATATTCCAAACCCTAGTTATCATTCTTAAACAAAAACAAGAATAAAATTCTTTTAAGAAGTTTCACTAGACAAAAAGAAAATCAATTTTCCTTGATGACTTCATACCTCTGAAATGGTCCATCATAAAAAGTATCACTTATATCCTTGATTTTCTTGACCGTAGAAATACCATGTTCATGAGTTAGAACATTAGTTTTTCGGTCAACGATGCGTGCAAGGTGCCTGGCTTTGACGCAATCAAGGATGACTTTCTTCTGGTTCTTGATCAGGATGTTCTGATTATCAAGAATCTTTGCTTGTCCATCAATGAGATGGTTTATCTGCAATTGAAGGTTAGCATGCTCGTTCTTCACCTCATTCTGGACGAGAATTAAATCCTTGACAGATTCTCCTATCCAAGATTTATACTCCTTTCTTTCAAGCATCTTTTTTCAGGATTAAATCTTGAGTTGAATCACATCCTTTGAAGTCTTCTTCCATCACAGTGTTCACTTCTTCTTGAGGCTCAAGAGAGGTTCCCATAAAAATAATTTTCTGGGAAGAGGATACATACAAGAAGTATATATTTGTGTTATCAATCAAGAGAGAGACACTTTTTGGTGAAAACCCTAGAGTTTCCTATAGAAGACTTGTATGTTCATGAGCCCTAAACGGATGCCAACAGATTAGGAAGGACCCAAGAGTAAATATGTATTGTTTTTCAAGATGTGTCTTACAAACGGGACTCAATATATAACCATAATAGATACAACAAAAGAGATACATTAGATACAGGGAGAATAAAACAGAATTCTCAACCTGTAAAATAGACATCAAATTTATAGAACAGATGGTTATCAACATAAGACTTGAGCATCTCATAAACATGCATCCTTGTAACTCTCAAGTTAGACACAAGGATGAGAATACCTAAAGTTAGGTAGTAGTATGAGATATAATCTCACCATGAGTGTTGAGAGATGATTTGGGAATACCATCTTGTATTTCTTATATCTCTTTGACTGTTTTCAACTCCATAGGAATTTCTTACAGTCCTTCTTGAGAGTCCATTAAATGGAGCCTTTTTTAAACTAAGTCTAGGACCTCTAGAGATTGGTTCTAGAGGATTTACTAAGATAGGCCTCCACCTTTCAGACTTAGATCTACCAGTCTTATTCTCATAGACACTGGGAAACTGTGTTTGTGTGGTGTAGTGTGCACCATGAGAATAAACACGATCTATGTAAATATTCTGAAATGAGTGATCATTAAAAATATTTTTATGAGAGTTCTGGTTTTCTGTGGGAGTGAATCCATTGTTGATGTCGTCAGATGATTAACTTAGTTGACGGTAAATAAGAAGATTTCGAAGATCGGAATCTGTTTCTTCCTATCAAAACAATGTTTAGCACTATGATTCATTTTTCCACAAAAGGAACATTTTCGTGGAAGAGAATTATTGAAAGGCATCTGTTTCAAACCCATGTCCCATTTGGAAGCCTGCCATTTAATTTTTGCAGGGACTTCCTTTGGTGAGTTTTTCTTCATGACAAGTATCTCGCATTGAGAATTAATATGTGATATAGAAGAATTTATCACTACAGTCTTTTCCTTTGTTAAGGAGGTTGACTGTTGTTGGGCAAGGTGAAGAGATGCAACAATGTTCTCTGTTTCAACACGAAGGTTTTTCAGATTTGATGAATGTGTCTCAATCAAACGTTTTTCTCTAATTGTCCCTTCTTTAACAATATTCTCAGGGATATTAATCTTCTCTTGTTGAAGCATATTCTCCTGAGTGATTTTTTTAATATTGTTAGAGAAGGACTCAATGATTTTGTAGAGTTCACGTTCTCGACCAAGATACTTTTCAAATTCATCCAAGAGTTGATCATGATTGCGAAAGTCAATCGTCTCAGTTGGATTTTCTTTATTTCTGGTGATATTCCTTTCTACTTCTGACATCCTGTCAACTGTCTCGTTTTTTTCTCGAAATTCGGAAAATCAGCTAAGGAGTTATCCTTTGAGGAAAAACCATGACATTTGACATAGTTAAGAGTTTTGGAAGACATAGACTATGCGTAGATAGGAGATACTAATTTGTCCACAGAATCGGATTGCTACATACACAGACTTTTGAGGTCTTAAATGTGTTTCCCTACTATGATACAATTGAAAAAGCGGGGATATAACAACCACACCCAATATTTCGATTAGCAATCTGTATGGACTATCTCCAATATACTTTCTAGAGAATCAACTAGACAGTCAGACTCTATCTAGAGAAAAGTATATCGAGGAGTTAATATCTCTCTCACTTGATTTGATCTTACTCAAGCAAATAGAAATATGCGAGTCTTTATCAAATACAAGGATAATAACTTGGATGGTACCAAAGACCAATATCCAAGTGTCAATCAATTTAAATCAACAACCAAAGGTTGGATATTCTAATTGATTGATCTTAACGCACAACCTGTGATATTTCAACATATAATGATATATAATGCGGAATAAAAATAACACGGACACCAGAAGTTTTGTTAACGAGGAAACCACAAATGCAGAAAAACCCCGGGACCTAGTCCGGATTGAACACCACACTGTATTAAGTCGCTACATACACTAGCCTACTATAAACTAACTTCGGTCTGGACTGTAGTTGAACCCTAATCAATCTCACACTGACTCAAGGTACAGTTGTGATAGGTGTCTAAAAACACCTAATTTACTATGTAGTAGTTATGCTTTCTTTGCTATTTTTTTCTTCTGAATTTTGTATTTTATGTTTGTTTTGAGTGTTTTAGGTATTTTGGAGTCGCACGGAGGAAAATAAGAAGAAATCACCCAATTTGAGCAAAAAGGGCAAAAATGTCATTTCAGGGGCGAATACTATCTGGAGTCCAGTCAATGTTAAGGGGCAACTCTATTTGAAGGAGTACTAAATACAGATCAGCTGAGGATAAGGAGCTGGAAACTTTGGTTAACCCTTATCAGAAGTGAGCGGGTCCCATAATCCGCCCCATTTATAACCTATCCCTAAAATCGAAATATAATGCGGAATAGAAATAACACAAACACCAGAAATTTTGTTAACGAGGAAACCAAAAATGCAGAAAAACCCCGGGACCTAGTCCAGATTGAACACTACACTGTATTAAGCCGCTACAGACACTAGCCTACTAAAAACTAACTTCGGTTTGGACTGTAGTTGAACCCTAATCAATCTCACACTAATTCAAGGTACAGTTGCGTTCCTTACGTCTATGATCCCAACAGGATACTACGCACTTGATTCCCTTAGTTGATATCACCCACAACCAAGAGTTGCTACGACCCAAAGTCTAGGACTTGATAGACAAATCTGTCTCACACAAAAAAGTCTATATGATTGAATAAATCTGTCTCCCACGGAAATACCCAAGAGTTTTTGTTCCGTCTTTTGATAAATCAAGGTGAACATGAACCAATTGATAATCCGGACTTATATTTCCGAAGAACAGCCTAGTATTATCAATCACCTCACAACAATCTTAATCGTATGGTAGCGAAACAAGATGTTGCGGAATCACAAACGATGAGACGAAGATGTTTGTGATTTCTTTTTATCTTTCCCTATCGGAGATATAATTTCAAGTCAATTATTCAACTGAACTCGTACGATAGAAAATGGCAAGATTAGATCGCTCAACTACAAGAGAATTAGTTTCGCCAGGCTTCACAATCCCAATGAAGTATTTCAATCGTTAACCTACAGGGTCTCGGGAAGAAACCTAAGGTTAAAGAAGAATCGACTCTAGCAAACTAACTAGTATCACACAGGAGGTGTGGGGATTAGTTTTTCCAGTTGCTATATGTCTCCTTTATATAGTTTTCAAATGAGGGTTTGCAATCTAAGTTACCTTGGTAACAAAGCATTCAATATTCACCGTTAGATGAAAAACCTGATTTCTCCAAGCTAATATCTTTCAACCGTTAGATCGAAACTTAGCTTGTCATACATAAATGAAATGTGTTTCATTTAGGTTTGAGTAACCGTACCTAAACGTATACCCTTGGTTGGTTCACAAATAGTTAACCGAGGTTAGTCATATGAGTACTTTCATATCAACCATATTCATCTTTCTCATAACTAGTTCAAATGACTCATAAGAACTAGTTGATAGAGTTGTCCAATTGCTTAGGTCTTTATTCATAGACACAATTGAAAAAAAATCGGTTTGATTCACTTGAATCAATTCATGAACAATATAGCCATGGTTTGCAAAGATTGCATTCCTTATTTATTTATTATTTTAAGTTCATGAACTTCATATTTGAGAAATAACCAGCTTGGGTATGCGTACGGGTACGTGTACCTTAGCTAGCCGGATTTGAGTTTGGAAACTCAGCAGAAATTTTCGGTTCGAAAACTTCTGTGAGTACGCGTACCTAAGGTGACTGGTTTTCCAGTTTGTAAACTACAAACTCCAACAGAAATTTTCGGTCAGAAAACTTCCGCCAGTACACGTACCCAATCTGTCTCCTTTACCAATGTCGCATGCACAAGTGCACACAATTGGTTTCTGGCACATGGATTTATACACTAATGTGCGAACACACTATATATGCTTATATCCATAGTTGTTTACATAATCTCAACTCTACATTTCAATCATTGAAACATTCTTCTATAACGTTATAACAATCGTTATTCACGACTATCGTCATCAAAGATAATTTCAAGATTGAAACGTCATCATGACTTTCATCACAGTTAAAGATGAAGAGTGGTTAAAGCGAAAGCTTACCAACATGTATTTCGATAAAAGATAGGCGAGTAAACTCGGCACAAAATAGAAAATGTGTATGTATGAAAATTATCATACTTATACGACTTTGTCTTAAGAGTAGGAGATAGAGAGATAGGCTTTTGAGTGATAGATAAGTTCAAGTCTCCACATACCTTTTAGTCGGATGAAGTTCCACTTGTTCCTCGAGTAGTTCTTCGTCTTCGTAAGATAATCTCCATGGAGTCTGGAGCTCAATTACACTAATCTGTCCTAAACCGATACTTAGTTATAAGTAGTCTAGAAATCAAAACATACAGTTTTGATAACTAAACTTGACAAACATGCTTGAGATAGCAGCGCATGCGAGTTCGACCGAGTAGTTCTCTAACAGATGTGACTAAACCGGTTTTATCACAATCTGTAAAAGTTGAGTAAGTACTTTTAATTTCCTCAACATCAGAAGAAATGACAACATCATCATTAGTCAGAGTCATAGGACGTTCCTCTTTTTCTTGAGTAAGAGTTTTACCAGGAGCTTCTAATTTGACAGTGAGATCCATATTCTCCTGTTTAAGAAGATTTGACTATGTCTTTAATATCAACACCTTAGAAGACAGATATTTTATAGTCTTTAAAACTTTTATCAACTCTTTATCAGCATCCTCTTTTCCATCAGAGAACGACATAGATGTTTTCGCAACTCCTGGATCATGAGTAACGAAGAGGTAACATCTTCAACTTTTGAGTATTCATACTCTTGCATAATGTTAACTGAATCAGACATAGATTCAATTTCTTATAGGTTGGATCGCACCAAACACAGATTGTTAGATCTATTCATGTGTTGCCTGCTCTAATACCAATTGAAAAGACGAGGCTACCCAAATATACCTCAATCTAAAACTTTTCCACCTATAAGTCCTTTCTGCGAAAGTGATTGTCTATGGACTGAGTCGAGACAATAAAACTAATCGGTTCACACTTCGTGTGATCGTTTATAGATAAGAGATCGAGACAATACAACAACGAAGTATGTTTACTTGATAAAGTGTTCAGACTTAACCAAACACAATAGGATTACTATCAAGTAAATAGGAATTAACGTTTGTGTATTTTACTTCTAATTATAATAAAACAATTATAATTGCGGAAATAGAAAAGTAAAAGACACGACAAGATTTTGTTAACGAGGAAACCGCAAATGCAGAAAAACCCCGGGACCTTGTACAGAATTGAATACTCTTAGGATTAAGCCGTTATACAAAATCAAACCAACTTCGTATAGTTGAGACCAAACAACTAAACCTATAGTTCACCTAGTTCCATCTGTATTCCCACGCCTCCAACTTGTAATAAGTCACGTACTTGGAACAATTCCTTTGGTTCATATTCCAAACAGTAAAGGAAAAACAAATATGTTTGGTAACAACTCTTTTCAACCAAGTGATGTGAGTTCGACAAAAGTCTCTTCCGTTTATCCCGATAAACTCCTTTATCAGGTCCTTAGATCTATCTAATAACAACTACCGAAGTAATTATCAAGATATTGCAATCAATACTTTGAATCACAAAGAATTGTATTGATGCCGATATACTCAACTAATCAATCCAATCTACCACAAGGATAAACCGATTAAGTTGGATCCTCTTTAACCGAAACAAGTATTGGGCACACCAAAGATTATGAACCCAAATCAAAAATATTCTTCGTCTTTAAATCTTTTTAGATCTTCAATAAATAACTGCACACAATCAACTTGAATCTCTTGTGATCAATCACGCACAGAATGGAGTCTGTTAACAATGGATTATCACAAGAAGTGTTTAGATCTACAAACAGTCTAAAGATCCCCGTCGAAACTTCGATCTAGTTTGAGTGAATCTTATATCAGAAGAGAAGATTCTCAAGCATAAACAAACTAGGTGCACTCAGAGTTCAATAACCGTTAGTCAATAAAATCAATCGAAAACTAATAATAAACTGCACATATCTATTTTCCCACCAACGTTACTAATAGAGATTCTCAATCCCAAAGAAGTCTTTAAACCGAGCGGCCGTAAGAGATTTCGCCGAATTAGGTTACTTTCCTCTCTGAATAGGTGGCTCCACACGTAACAACACAACTAGGTAGTTTTGCTGGCTCTAAGGATTAGTTTGCTCGAAATGAAAAATCTGATATTTATAGACCAAGGAAGTTTGGACACCAAGGAATTTCCAAAATCGAAAATATTCTCAAGATATGCAATATATTCCAAATTCGGTTTCCATAATTCCTGTAAATGCTTTGTCCAAACATTGACCGAAAATCTCTTAGAAAATCTCCAACTAGTAAATGCACATTACTGATTGTCATTTTCCAAAAATAAAATTAAAAACCTTAATTAAAAGATTCTCAACTTATTTTTTCGATCTGGGATTTTTTCCTTTAGCTATTAAAGAATATCTTTGAACAATAAAAGATAAGCGTTACTGCAATGTTCAAAGTATGTCGACATCTTTACTTTGTAAGTCCTCTTTCATACTTACAATCTTGAAACCGATTTGCCACACTTCCAAACAAGTTTGGAATTGGTTCATCTGACTTTCAAGAACTATGTGATTTATCAAGCACACACAATCACCAATCATGGGTTTCACGGTTCTACCAAAACATTTTCGATTCTACGTCCATGTGAGTACAGGATTTAGTCACACTAGCTTTCCAAAAATTCGGTTGACTAGGTACTGGGATCGGTTCCCACATATATATGGTATATAACTTGTATTTGTTGCACATGTCCATAGGATTGGTTCCCAATGTCTAAAAACGTGTTGCACATGTTCATAGGATCGGTTCCCCTCTTGTGATCGGTTGCACCTCTTACTAGGATCGGTTCCCCTTTTCCTAGAGTTGGTCATACCAATAACACTAAATCGATCATACCATCTCAGGTGATTACTTAAGATCAGTTTCACTAATAAAAGTCATACCAAGACAAAAGCCAGGCCTTGTGAATAGTTTTACCAAGAACATAAACAAGTCATGAGAGGTTATACTAATCACACATATTGGTAGTGCAAAAGATATGCAATGAATAACAATACCAATAATCCTAGCGATTTCCCTTTCGATTCACAAAACAAGTTAATGAATTTACTTCCTTTAAACGAATGTAAAACATTGTTTCCTAGGATAAAATATTCACCTTATACACATACATAATCACAATAGCATTCAAACGATTATGTCGATATCTTATATACAAAGTTCAACGGTTAAGTAATAAAACTCGTATTGTATTCCTTAATACTATGTATAATCATTAATGATTCACAGTTATGTTTTCAATACGCGCGACTTGAAAGATACGCTAGGGGATGAAAAATTTTAAGTCAAATATCACTAACCTCAAATGGAAGGATGATGTTGTCGTTGTAGCTCCTTAATTCTTCACTTCTTCAAGTCTTCGTAATACTTGTAATGTCTCATATCCTAATACTTTCAAGCTAACCTATACGAACTTGACTCTATTACATAATCAAGTGACTCTTTAAATGAGTTTTGGTTCACTAAAATATGACAACCAAACTTGATATACCAACTTGGTGGGTTCAACCGAGCTATGCTCTAACATCCGTGAAGTCTAAAGCTCAACTATACATTATATCCTAATCTGAGACATAGCTATGAGTAGACTAGAAATCAAGACTTATAGTTTTGACACCTAAAATTGACAAACAAACTTGAGATAGCAACGCTTGCGAGTTCGTCCGAGCAGTGCTCTAACAATCTCCCCATTTGTCAATTTTAGTGACAGAACTATCAATACATGTGGATTACAAAATAAATAAACTTTGTAGCTTCTCATCCAAATGCTTGATTTCCTTGGTTCTTCAACATTCCTTGAATTCTTCGTCACTCCAAGTACTTCAGTGATTCTGAACGTGTTCAACTCAACATCATAGTTGTTTAAGATTCGTAGCCATAACAATACGAAAACAGTTGTTCTTAAATATTGTTATACAATGTCATAGTATTATTACACAGCATCAAAGTTCAATTGTATCACAACTTTGACAATAATACTATGGGCATATCACTCCCCCTTAGTCAATACTTCATCTCACAATGAAAACCACTCCCCCTTACATAATGATCCGTAAACCATATGTATGTAGTGTGAACTACAAAATAAATCTCCCCCTTTTTGTCAATATAAATTGGCGAAGGTACGAAAACTAACGGGATCATAATGAGATTCTCAAAGAGATTATTCATGACTAAACGAGACTATATCAACTTTTTTTCGATGATTTCACATAGTCGAAACTTAGTATATTGATCAAGGAGTTTATAAAGATACAAGATAACTCCTACAATATTCTACAGCCGCACTCCCCACAAAGATTTGGTAATTAAGCACAAGTTCAATTAAGAACTCTCCCCCATAAAATGTCATTCCAGAAATAACAGCAAGAGCGACCTTGCTTTTACAAGAAAAGAAAGATTTCTTTGGACATTAACAAATCACATGAAACATGAATTTGTATCCAGTTGTTGATGGTGGTTTTTAGCTTAAGGCGAAAAATGTAAAAGTCTGTCTACCTGATCCGGCATCAGAAGTAGTAGTCCTTGATATGTCTGTATTCCGCAAGGAATTTGAAGAATATATCAAAATATGATGAGTGCCTATGCCTCTCTTCATATTGTATTAAACTCAAGCTCCTAGATGAATTGTCCACTAGTATAGAGCCTAATGAGTATTTGAAGCTCCTGGCTGCATTATCCACTAATGCGTGGCCTGCTGAGTATTTTCCCATGCTATGTTCCCCAGTTGAACACTTAAGACTGACATGACATGACAATTAATGTTCGCTCGCAGCGGAGTAAAAGTTTCAGGATTAAGATACACATGAAGTACTCAATCAGAAGCACGCAAGTTGGGCTGCTCTTTGAGATAAAAACTAGTTATTTTGTGCCAGCGCACAAAATTCACCAGAAATTGATTAATTTTGTGTCAGCACACAAAATTCAATTTTTGAACCTAATCAATTTGCAAAAATTAGGTTTTTTTCGGTTTGCGCAATATCTCGAACCTTATTGGTAGAGACCAAACATAGGCAAGCTAGGAAATTGGTCCGCCATGGACTAGTAGGAGCAAAATCCTACCAAAAGTAAAAAGCAAGAAATAAAGAGAAACTACGGTAAATAAAGATAGTAGCAAAAAGAGGCGCGACCACATCACTTGGCCGGACAGTTTTCCCTAGCAGGCGCTGCCCGTGGCCGACCGGCCACGCCCCATATTATTTCCTGTTAGCCCCTCTTTCTCATCGACCAATCAAAACACTTTAATTGCGCAGCAAGCATTTTTGATTAAAAGTGGAAGTTGGCTGGTCGCACGCCTAATTCTTCAAGGAATTGAACATAGGTTTCCCATGACAGTCTCAAAACGATCATGACCATACGTTTTGTCCAGCCAATTCTAAGTTCCTGGCCTCCTCCCAGCACATCCAGACAAGCTCCATGATACTCACTGGTGTGCCCACTTTTATTCCAACCAATCAGAAATCCCATAGTACGCCGGCAACAACCCTAACCGCAAGCCAAAATTAGGCATGTTGCACGGATGAAAGGGTTTAATGGAATTAAGACCGCATATGTTGGTATTAAATCAATCGTGACTGCCCGACTTCTCCAGCCGAATTGACCGACCTAGATTTAATCCTAATCAATGTCAAGGTATGTATGTTCTCACCAGCGGCCCAGCTATAGCTCTGGCCGATCGAACTGCTCGCAGCTAACACTTAAAATCGTTGGCTCAAAATAGGTTGGCCACACGGCCAAGAACCCTAATTTATGTTAGCGGCAGCACGTTACTGTCTCAAAATGATTTCGACCGTCCAACTTTGCTAGCCGAATCGACCGGCCTAGATTTGATGTTAATCGACTGGCAAGGGATATGCTCATTGGCGGCCGAGCTATAGTTCCGACCAATTTCATTGCTCCAAGCTTGCTAGCAACTCCACGATCCACTCATCTAAAGAGCACCGGCCACACGGATTTAAAAGCCTCAGGTTCGACCAGAGGCAGTGTATAACTGACTCAAAGCAATCCTAATTACCAAACTTCGCTGGCCAAATTGATCGGCCCAGATCTAATTCCGGGAGACCAATAAAATGCTGCCATGATCGTCGGCCGCCCCTCTTCCATGAGGGCCAATCGGCCAATCCACATCCTACCCATATAGCTCTCGACGGCCGCCCAAAGATAGCTGGCCGCGCTTATAGGAGTCTTAAATAAATTAGCGGCAACCAATAACTGCCGCAAATCATTTCAGTCATCCAATTAGGCTAGCCAATTTAACCGATCTGGATTTTACTTGGTATTTATGGGTAAAAACTGTTTCCGCTGGTTTTGGTAAATTTGGGTGTGTTGATGAGAAACGAGCCTAAACCTTAAACAAATGCACTACACGGGAGTACTTTAGATTCGAGAGATCTATCTGTACAATCCTGGCCTAAACCAAGAAATGGTCGTTCCAGTCTTGCTTCGGTCACAAAGTGAAGGAGAATGGTTGGTCTTAGGGAGGGAAGCGAAGAAGGTGTTGAGACCAGAATGGTTAATTCTGAAGGTGTAGCTATTTTATGACTTGTATCAGAATATGGAACTAGCTTGCGGAATGTAAGAAATCAGTTCTTTGGTGTTTTCTGGATATTGTGTTGTTGTTAACCAAAACTCTTGTCGTTTGGTCGAAATAGGTAAAACCTATTTATACAAGTCATAATTGAACGCACCCTGATCTGTAGAAAGTGGGAGTGATTGAGTGATGTGAAAATGGGGTAATGTGTAAATGCCAGAGACCACGTTCCCACTATGAAGGAAACGGGTTAGTTTACACCCACTACTTCTTGCCGCCACTAACTGCCCTGCTTTTTGACACTTTCTTATAATGGAAGTGTTGCACACTGCACGCTATAAACCACCAAACCAATACCCTCGTGAGCATCCCCCAGTTTATGACATGTTTGATGTCTCGAATATTTTCGTGGAAAATGTGCAGCAGACTGCTGAATGGGTCTTGTATGCAAGACCTGGCTATTCTGATTAATTATTTTCCAACTAAGTAGAAGATAGCCATGTGTGGCAAGTCAAAGTCAGGAGACTTTCCGCAGGAGAATAGCGTGTGATGCTATAAGGCTTGTCTTGGCTGGTCTACTAAAACTTGCCATAGGCCTGTTAATTATGTGGAGAATTTGGACGACTGAGATTGTAATTTAGGAGGGAGGGTGGCCATCGATTATGGCCACATTCCATTGGCGTCTGATACTAACATAATGGCGCCATTAGCACATGTCGGTGGCATGGTGGCATATTTAACGCATACGAGTGGAACATCATCATGGTTGGCATATGCCAGCAGCATAGTGGCGCAATAGCGCCTGGCATAGCCGTGGCAGCTCTATTTTGGCATATTGGTGTTAGACCTAAATATGGCTCCGCAACATTGGCTCCAGTTGCCATATCAAACTTAATGCCTTAGGGAGCATTACTTGGCTTGGTTGGCGTGGAAACCTTAGCTAAATTAGGGTTTGGCATATCGAAACCCTAATTAGCGCGTGTGGCATGCAGCACGGTGACGTTCTTTGTGCAAACGGCGCCATGGCCACGCCAAAGAAATTATGGCGAAACCATAACATAGGGATGGCCATAGGAACAAGGGAGGCTATGAGTGGCCATAACATGGCGCCATTTTTAGGGTTTCATGAGTCCCGCATGGCTCGTGGCATGTTGTAGGGCCCAAAGTGACGTAATTCGGGCCACGACCAAAGTTAGGATTTCAACTAATTCCACTAAAGGAAATCGCGTTCTAGTTGGGAAACCTTGACCAAAATCTGTTATGGCGTTGGCCACGAACAGAAGGTGGATTAGCACGTAGGCACGCTACTTATGGCATGTTGACACGTTTGGCATGCTGCTGCGGCAAAATGGCACGTTTGGCGTATCTGGCATGCCGAATATGGACCTTAGCACGGCATGGCACGTTTGGCATGCTGGTTGGCTCGTTGGAGCAGGATGGCATGTTTGGCATGTAAATTAGTGCATTGGCGTGGCGTGGCATGTTTGGCATGACATTAGCATGCTGGCGCGGTTTTTAGAAAGCCAATTGGAATTCTGACCATCTAGCGCAATTTGCCTCTTTTAATACTGTGGCGGGTTTAGAGAAACCTGATTGGTCGATAGGGAAGAGGGCCGGCAAGTATGGGACCAGCCTCAACTCATGTGCATGTGGCGGATTTAGAGCGACCTGATTAGTCGATGGGAAAGAGGAGGGCCGGTCGAGAATCATGGGGGTGTGGCCATCTGCAAGTGGCGCCGGATGGCCTATGGCACGGCCACACCTCCCTTTGCTTCTGCTCCTATTTTCCGCGGCTCCTCTTTTATCCCTTATTTTATTATTTTGGGTAGGATTTTGCACCTACTAATCTATAACGGATCAATTACCTAGTTTGCCTAAGCTTAGTTTCGACCAGCAAGGTCTAATATACTGCGCAGGGCGCAAAACCCTAATTTTTGCAAATTAATCAGGTTGATATTTGAATCTTGTGAATTATCACAAAATTGATTGAATTTTGTGTGTTGACACAGAGTTCTTTAAATTTATTTCCAGAGAGCAGTATGCTTTCCAATTGAGTACTTTTATGAAAGGACCTTAACCTTGATACTTTGGGAAATTCATGTTACTCCGCTGCGAGTGAACACAAATTTTCATGTCATATCAATATTAAGGGTTCATCCGGGGAACATAGCACAGAAAGCATTTAAAGAAACTTATATTAATTGAATAATACAGTCAAGGTGCCGAAATTTACATAATATCTAGGATTGTTGCTACATGCACCATTTTGGATAAATTTCGTGTGAATACATTGAATTGCTCAATAAATGCGCTAGTGAAGAGGTTGGACACTCATCACTTTTACATGGATCCGTTTCTTTGCAGAGTGACGACTCATTAAATGCAAGGTTTCACAATTTTATCCCTGAACTAAAAACCACCATCAACATTAAGTCCCCTGCTTAGCACGTAACAGTGGCATTGTTGTGGGGTAAGCATGAGATGGTGATAGACAAGGATAACAAATCGAAAGGGAAGGACATAAAGAGGTTACCAGGAAAAGATCCGACAAACCTTTGGCAAGAGGCATGGACAGTTCGTGATCTTTGTGTCAACGCGCCTCTGGATTGGCCACGGAGTACTGGTGTCACAGAGTGTTGGCGCCGCGGGCCGACCATCCTCCTTAAATGATGGCTTCCGTACTGATGTTGTGACCTTGGCCCAGGGTTGGGATCAGTGACCCGACTGCTCATGTCCGAGGATTATCATGTACTGTTCGGCTGAGAATCCAAATTAAAGTCTTGTTGGTGCCCTCGGCTTGCCCATTCCCTTGGGGATAGTAAGGAGTAGAGAATACTTGCTTAATTCCGTATTCTTCGAGTAACCCTTGTACTTGCTTTTTGGCGAAGGGAGTGACGTTATCAGTAATGATGTGCTTAGGCACGCCAAGCCGACAAATGATGTATTCCTTAATAAATGCTGCAATTGCTGCTCCAGTAGTCCCTCGTAGAGGAATGGATTCAACCCATTTAGTAAAGTACTCAGCTGCGGTTATGATATACTCATGTTGCTTTGAGGATGGTGGGTTAATCTTCCCAATGATGCCAATTCCCCAGCTATAAAATGGCCACGGACTACTCACCGAGTGCAGGGAGTAAAAGGCACATGGATGACCCGTGAATTTGGCATTCGTGGCACCTTTGAACAAACGTCGCTGCATCGTCTTTCATTGTCGGCCAGTAGTATTTCTCGTGTATCTGGAGGAATGGTTTCTTCTTCCCTTGGTGTTCACCTTCATGCGTCTCCTTCAGCATAATTGGAATTTATGCCTTTTCCAGGCATCGTAGCAGATCACCTCCAAAGCTTTTCGGTACAGGGTTCCTTCATGAAATACGAATCTTTTGGATCTATGTTTCATCTTGGTTGCGTCCTTCTTATTGGAAGGAAGCATACCGTCGCGGAGGTAACTGACATATGGCTCTCGCCAGTCCCCAGTGTGTCCAATGTTAAAGACCTCCAATTGATGTGGCGGTGCTTGAAAGATGGAGAAAGATCCTTGGAGCGATCGAGGTTGAGTCTCCATATCTGGACAGTAGTATCCAAGGCGTTGAAGACGAAGATAAAGAGTTACCACCAACGTTTGTCCAAAAATTTCTCCATGAACATGGTTAAGCCGTAGTTGTGCTTCTTCATCACCGAGACATCTCGATAGGGAGCCATCTGGGTTTCGATGATATAACACTCCGTGAAGCATGAAGAAGTTTTGTAGGGTTTTGAGACTAACCTTTCCTTAGGAAAGCGAACTGTTAAGCTCTTGGATAATCGGTGTCCTCCAATCGTTGGCTTCAGTATCCTTAGACTGTAAGAGCCATGTCGATGCTACAGTCCGTCTCTTCACTGTCAAAGTATCTGCTAAACCTTCGAATTACAGCTTTGAGGCTAACGTGGCTAGGAAATCAGCGTGTTTGTTGTTACTTCGACCGACATGAGTTATGGTTGCATCAACGAAGTAATTCAATAACTTTTGCGCCTCAGATCTGTACGGATCCAGTGTCATCTCTTTTAGTGCGTACACTCCATTCATCTGGTTAACTAATAATTTAGAGTCGCCTCTTACTTCCAGGTGTGTGGCGCCTGCTCGTTTGTCCAGTGACAACCCTATGAGAAAAGCTTCATATTCCGCTGAATTATTGATGCACTGAAAGTCCAGCTTGAAGGAATGCGAAAAGACTTCACCAGTTGGAGACACCAGAACTACACCCGCTCCTCCAGTATTATTGCTAGGGGTGGCAGAGCCATCGAAATATAGGAGAGACACAATGGTCTTCCTTATACAGGAGATTTCATGACGGCTGGGGATGAAAATATTTGTTGGAACTTCCGAAACGCCTCTTGTTGTAGCGCGGTCCAAACGAAACTTGCTCCCTTCTTCAGCAAGGGGGTGAATGAAGCAATAAGCTGGGCTAAACCAGGTATAAAACGCCGAATGTAGTTTACCTTGCCCATAAAGCTCTGGAGTTCTTTCACAGTTCGCGGAGGCGGCATCGTGAGAATGGCTTGGGTCTTGGATGGGTCGACCTTGATTCCCTCAGCAGTCACCTGCAATCCCAGAAATTTGCCTGAAGAGACGCCAAAAGCACACTTCAAAGGGTTCATTTTCAGTTTGTACTCACGACACCTTTCAAATACTTTCCACAGGACCTCTGTGTGGGTCGCTCGAGTTTTTGATTTGACCACTATGTCATCCACGTAATCCTCAACTTTCTTGTGCATCATGTCATGGAAAATTGCAGTCATGGCGCGTTGCTGGTAGCGCCGGCATTTTTCAAACCAAAAGGCATCACAGTATAATAAAAATTTCCGAGAGGAGTTCGAAAAGTTGTCTTACTTGCGTCACGCTCATACATATTTATCTGATTGTAGACTTTGTGTCCGTCCATGAAGGAGAACATGCCATGTCCACTGGTGGCGTCTACTAGCATATCAATGTTGGGAAGAGGAAAATCGTCCTTGGGGCAGCATTTGTTCAGATCCCTAAAATCGAAACAGCACCTAGTTTGTCCGCTCTTTTTCTTTACAGGAACCACATTGGCCAACCAGGTAGGATGGTGAATGGTTTTGATGAAACCGGCGGATAGAAACTTCTGAATCTCAGTCTTGATTTGTTTCCCCACATCGTGTCTGAACTGCCTTGGAGATTGCTTGACTGGCTTGGATCCAGGTATTATATGTAGATGATGAGTGACCAGTTTTTCATCCAAGCCAGGCATTTCCTCGTATGTCCGTGCGAATACATCTTGATATTCCTTAAAAAGGTTCACAAGTTTTGCGCGTTCATCTGTACATAAAGCCGAGCTGATGGAGACAGGCAGCGGGGATTTTTCACTTCCGATGTTGACAATCTCGAGTTCATCGGTGGTAGAATTCGTGTCGTATTGTAACTATCGTGGAGCGTCTGGTACTTCTTCTTGTGGCTTGTCATTATGATTACATTCCATTGGGCGGAGAGACTGGATGGTAGTCTCCCCTGCTAATTGCTAAGAGCGGCGCCGATAAACGGTTTTCCCTTTTTCATCACGACTTGCAAAAAAATCCCTCTCCCTCTTGGTATGAGGATGAGCCAAATTTCTGTTTGATGAGGGGAAATTGGCGTGCCCTGTCGGTGGAGGTGTGCTGTGATACTGGGTCCCTTTGTTTAGTGATGCGAGTCTGTCCTCCTCAATTGATGGTCATGTAGGGAGCGGGGTGCAGTAAACCTTGTCTGATGAGTCTCGTGAATTTTCCCTTGGCTAGAACAGCTCCACGCCACAAATTGGTGCATAAGGAGACAATGACGTGGGAATACGGACAACTTCTTCATTCATCATGGTTTACAGGCATTGGTGATACGTTGAAGGGATGATCTTTTTATCATGGAGCCATGGTCTTCCCAGTATCGTGTGGTAGTCCAGATCCTTCTCTATTACTTCGAATTTTACCTTCAAATGGACTGGTCCTACTGACAGATTCAGACTGATATATCCATACGTGCTGGTTTGGTTACCTTCGAAATCTGTCATCGTGGTAGGCTGCCACATGATTTTATTTGGCCGCACCTTGGATGTCCTGAGCATTCTAAGAGTAATAACATTCGAGGATGTTCCCGTGTCGATGAGAGACCTTTTGAATTCTGAATCCTTGATGCGTGCAGTAACATGTAGGGCTCTTTATGACCTTCTTCTGCAATCATGTCGTCTTCAGTAAATGTAGCATTGTTGATGGACATCTCTGACATTCTTGAGGTCTCTGGATGTGAAGGAGCCAAGCGCGCATCTAAGGTTATTTGATTGATTGCAGCAAATGTCTCTGCTCGCTGATATCTTGAAAGGTGTAGAAGTTCCTGGTCCACTGGCCTCTGGTTGGAAGTGAAATTGTTGATCTGAGGGCGATCATCCGGGGCGTCAGTCCCCAGCGTTGGAATTTCTGAGACAGGTGAGCCGCTCCAATCTGATGTCAATTTGAAAAGAAAATTGAGTATGTTATTTATCGCCTCCTTCATCAGGTCCATGTTCCTCGTGTGGATCGCCTGAACTCGTGCCAAGTCGATCAATCTTGGGATTTATTCATTGACTGCACCATTAGGTATAGCGTTGGGAGGAGAGATGTCGTTCTAAGACCGACCATTCTTTTTAAAATTGGAGTTGCAACCGAGAGATTAATCTCCCACTGTGGTCGCCAATTGTTTATGCGTAAAAACTGTTTCTACTGGTTTTGGTAAATTTGGGTGTGTTGATGAGAAACGAGCTTAAACCTTAAACAAATGCACTACATGGGAGTACTTTAGATTTGAGAGATCAATCTGTACAATCCTGGCGTAAACCAAGAAATAGTCTTTCCAGTCTTTCTTCGGTCACAAAGTGAAGGAGAAGGGTTGGTATTGGGGAGGGAAGAGAAGAAGGTGTTGAGACCAGAATGGTTAATTCTGAAGGTGTGGTTATTTTATGACTTGTATCAATATATGGAACTGGATTACGGAATGTAAGCTATCAGTTCTTTAGTGTTTTCTGGATAATGTGTTGTTGTTAACCAAAACTCTTTCCGTTTGGACAAAATAGGTAAAACCTGTTTATACAAGTCATAATTGACCTGGCTATTCTGATTAATTGTGTGCCAACTAAGTAGCAGATAGCCATGTGTGGCAAGTCAAAGTCATGAAACTTTCCGCAGGAGAATAACGTGTGATGCTATTAGGCTTGTCTTGGTTGGTCGCCTAAAACTTTCCATAGGCCTGTTAATTTTGTGGTGAATTTGGACGATTGATATTGTTATTCAGGAGGGATGGTGGCCATTGATTATGGACACATTCCATTGGCGTCTGATACTAGCATAGTGGCGCCATTATCACATGTCGGTGGCATGTTTAACACATGCGAACGGCACAACAGCATGGTTGGCATATGCCAACAGCATAGTGGCGCAAATAGCGCCTGGCATAGCCGTAGCAGCTCTATTTTGGCATATTGGTGTTAAACCTAAATATGGCTGGGGAACATTGCCTCCAATTGACATATCAAACTTAATGCCTTAGGGAGCATTACATGGCTTGGTTGGCGTGGTAACCTTAGCTAAATTAGGGTTTAGCATATCGAAATCCTAATTAGCGCGTGTGGCATGCGGCACGGTGACGTTTTTTGTGCAAACGGCGCCATGGCCACGCCAAAGGAATTATGGCGAATCCATAACATAGGGATGGCCACATGAGCAAGGGAGACTATTAGTGGCCATGGCATGGCGCCATTTTTAGGGTTTCCTGAGACCCGCATGGCTCGTGGCATGTTGTGGGGCCCAAAGTGACGTAATTTAGGCCACTACCAAAGTTAGGGTTTCAACTAATGCCACTAAAGGAAATCATATTCTAGTTGGGATACCTTGACCAAAATCTGTTATGGCGTTGGCCACGAACATAAGTGGATTAGCACGTAGGCGGCTATTTATGGCATGTTGACACGTTTGGCATGCTGTTGCGGCAAAGTGGCACGTTTGGCGTATTTGGCATGCCGATTAGCACCTTATAACAGCATGGCACGTTTGGCATGATGGTTAGCTCGTTGGAGCGGAATGGCATGTTTGGCATGTCAATTAGTGCATTGGTGTGGCGTGGCGTGTTTGGCATGCCATTAGCATGTTGGCGCGGTTTTTGGAAAGCCAATTGGCATTGTGACCATCTAGCGCAATTTGCCTCTTTTAAAACTGTGGAGGGTTTAGAACAACCTGATTGGTCGATGGGGAAGAGGGCCGGCAAGTATGGGCCCAGCCTCAACTCATGTGCATGTGGCGGATTTAGAGCGACCTGATTGGTCGATTGGAAAGAGGAGGGTCGGTCAAGAAGCATGGGGGTGTGGCCATCTGCAAGTGGTGCCGGCTGGCCTATGGCACGGCCACACCTCCTTTTGCTTTTGCTCCTATTTTCCGCGGCTCCTCTTTTATCCCTTGTTTTCTGATTTTGGGAAGGATCTTGCACCTACTAATCCATGACGGATCAATTGCGTAGTTTTCCTAAGCTTAGTTTCGACCAGCAGGGTCTAATATATTGCGCAGGGCGCAAAATCCTAATTTTTGCAAATTAATCAGGTTGATATTTGAATCTTGTGAATTATCACAAAATTGATTGAATTTTGTGTGTTGGCACAGATTTCTTTAAATTTATTTCCAGATAGCAGTATGCTTTCCAATTGAGTACTTTTATGCAAGGACCTTAACCTTGATACTTTGGGAAATTCATGTACTCTGCTGTGAGTGAACACAAATTGTCATGTCATATCAATATTAAGGGTTCATCCGGGGAACATAGCACAAAAAGCATTCAAATAAACTTATATTAATTGAATAATACAGGCAAGGTGCCGAAATTTACAGAATATCTGGGATTGTTGCTACATGCACCATTCTGGATAAATTTCGTGTGAATATATTGAATTTCTCAATAAATGCGCCAGTGAAGAGGTTGGACACTCATCACTTTTACATGGCTCCATTTCTTTGCAGATTGACGACTCATTAAATGCAAGATTTCACAATTTTATCCCTGAACTAAAAACCACCATCAACACTTGGGTCGTCCAATAGGATGTCAAAGTGGATACCATCCATCACTCTCTTATAAGGACCGACCAGCTCACCTTTGGCGTGCACGAATAGATCCTGGAAACTTCCTGAAGATGGACGGTCATGCTCCTTTTAAGACATTAAGCTTCGCGACTAATTTAAACGAGCTTTATACAATGATGCTTTATGAGCATCGATTATTTTAGCTGCTTGCTTCAAAGCGATGCTTTATACACATCGATTACAAATGATATGTTATAAATATCGATTTCACAAATAATTTAATTATTTGACTTAAAAAGCATTACATGCTATTTCTTGAGGCAAGTCTCATGACTTGACTCCTAACATATGATCGCTCGTCGCCTAGCTTACGCGTGATTGGTCAAATAGCTAGGTCTTGCAAGCAAGACCCACTCGGAAAATTGCTACATATTTTCCATGAAAATACTCGAGACATCATGTCACAAACTGGGGGATGTTCAACAGGGTATTGGTATGGCGGTTTACAGCGTGTGGCGTGCAACACGTCAATTATAAGAAAGTGTCAGGGCGGACAGTTAGTGGCACGCAGAAGTAGTGGGTGTAAACCGACCTTTCTTCCCTCATGGTAAGACGTGGTTTCCAACATTTTTACACGATCCCCACTTCTCATCACTCAACTACTTCCACTTCATATGAGATCCGGGTGCGTTCAACTATGACTTATATAAATAGGTTTTCAACCAATTTCAACTAACAACAATGGTTATCAATATAAGTATTCAGAAAACACCAAGAACTTATAGCTTACATTCCGCAAGGAAGTTCCACATTCTGATACAAGTCATAAAACAACCACACCTTCAGAGATAACCATTATGATCTCAACACCTTCTTCACTTCCCTCCTTAAGATCAACCCTTCTCCTTCATTTTGTGACCGAAGCAAGACTGGAACGGCCATTTCTTGGTTTAGGCCAGAATTGTACAGATTGATCTCTAGAATCTAAAATACTCCCGTGCAGTGCATTTGTTTAGGGTTTAGATTCGTTTCTCGGTGGCAAACCCAAATTTACCATTTCCGGTAGAATCAGTTTTTACCCTAAAACACCAGTAAACTCAATTAAATTAACCACAAAGGAACCTTAATGATTAATTTAATCGGAAATGCTCAACATGAGAAAACTTACGGAGCCATACAGTACTTTCACATAGAAGTGAATCAGGGAAAGATCAATACTGCGGAATATACAAAAGTTCATTCTATCTTTTATCAATATTTGCATAATGACATAATAAACTTAACTTTTGACATATATGGGACAATCATAGTCCACGGAAGTAAACACACATATCATTGTAACACCTCGTGGTTTTAGCATGGCACATGCTGAAAGATGCGTCATGGCATGAGATGAAGCTTCATCCAAAACTTCTTTGCATAGTAAAATGTGTTTGGCCAAGGGCCAATATTTGGTACCAAGTAAGGTATATCACGTAGGCATATTGGCAAAAGTCCAAGCTTTCATAATTTTGATGTATTAGGCCAGTTGGGTAGGTGGCCTTGAGCTTGCAGCGTAATTATTGCGCATTATGAAGGCTATTGTCTTAAAGCCAATATTGCAAAATCATTGTGCATCAGGCCATAGAGGGCTGACCCAGAGAGTATTTCACAATCATTACGCAATACACCAAAGAGAATGTCACGCAATCATCATGCGACAGGAAGAACCAGTGTTGCACAATCATTGTGCAACAGCCAGTAAGAATAGCAAGAACGAGTAGTGCGCAATCATTGCGATGAACGAAGCAGGCATATCATTTTGGTCCCTAATTCTTACTTGTAGAAATTCCATTAAGACATATATAGGGAGGGGTACTTGGTTGAAGGTGCATATACGGACTATGTGCCAAGTAAGCTTCATAGCTTAGACAAAAGAGTATAAATGATGTCTAAGGATCATTTATAGTTGCGTTGCGAAGAGGCATTTGATGCTTAGGCATTACTATGCCATGCCGTGGACCCGATGATGCATAACCATTGTGCATCTTGACGGAATGTCCTACGTACCAGGCTATTACCATTTTTGCTAGGCTACGGCCTTGCAAACGAGTTGGTTAAGCTTCTGTCCCTTCGTGGATGAACTACGGTTTGTGTTTGATCCCTTTAGAGTAGGGAAGGGTACATATGCATCCGCAATGAGTTGCAGCATTGCCGGTCCAGCACTTCGTTGCTCATATCATCTAATTGTGAGATGATTGCGACATTCTTGCCTCTCATATCATCTGGCTCGGTAGCTCGACGCAAGAGATGATTATGGCCAAACTTGATGAGGCAAGTTGCATTCCCTTCACTAGATGCTCATACTTCCTATCAAGGCGTTCGACATAGGCTAAAAACCTAGGTGTTGTAATTTATATCAAGAGGAGTCCATTTTGATGGGAAACGGCTCAAAGATCAAGACACGTTGATATGGTCACCAGAATTTAGCCAAATTCCATCGTTTAGGGCCTCAAAAGGTCGTTTTTGCCATTTTAGGAAAATTTTTGTTTTCTTAATAAACCCTCCGGGGAACAAGGGTAAGCTGGAACGGTGTGGAAGCTAAGTTAGTTGCATCATGCTCCACGAGCATGCTTGAAAGGGCAAATTGACGTGCATTTGCCTATATTTAAGGCCCAGATCGTAGCTTCATCATGGCGCATCGAGGAGATTATGGACTTCGGGGCAACGCGCCAAAGGCGTAATTTTCTGGTCCGTCACAGTTGGTATCAGAGAAAGTTCCGAGAAAACACTAGGGACTGTGCGGAGTGGACTCGTCAAACGAGCACTGTTTCCTTCGAAAAGGAAATAAAGTTGGAGAGTAGACCAACTTTTGCGCAGAAAGGAGTTCGTAACTGCTATGCCAGTTACCATGCGAATCGAGTTTAGCTTCTTTAAGTACTATGACTTTTCCTGGCCTAAGTGGCACCCCACTTACGAGTGGATATCCGGAAGACCGTCTGGGACGGTGGGTAGACAATGGGACTGATCATCCCCACACATTGGAAACTGGCCAATGGTGTGCGTTGTCGGGCCCGGCTAGCATCCCACTTACGAGTGGCAACCTGGATGACTGTTAGGGACGGTGGGCAACTGGAAACTGTTCCACACAATACTGTGCTAAAATTTTGTCATTTCGACAACACCTTTCAACTTGTGAACCTTAGGGATTCCTGGGTGGTAGTATGGGATTCCATCTAGGATACCTGGTCGAGATATCCTCTTGGAACTGGCCAATTGTGATTCTTGGTATTGTGGTGGGCACTTTTGGATTCCCGGACAGGCGATATGGGACGGTTGCTCAGAAGGTCTAAATTGTTGTTCATGACAACTTGAAGAAACCCGTGAATTCTGAGCATCTGGTATGGGACTTTTGATCAAGAATCCAAACCGAAGATATTGTCCACAATATTTTTTGTTTGAATTTCGTGGACGAAATTCTTTAAAGGGATGAATAATGTAATACCCCGTGTTTTTAGCATGGCGCATGCTGAAAGATGCACCATGGCATGAGATGAAGCTTCATCCAAAGCTTCTTTGCATAGTAAGATGTGTTTGGCCAAGGGCCAATATCTAGTACCAAGTAAGGTATATCACGTAGGAATATTGGCAAAATTCCAATCTTGCATCATCTTGATGCATTAGGCCAGTTGGGTAGGTGGCCTTGAGCTTGCAGCGTAATTGTTGCGCATTATGAAGGATATTGGCTTAAAGCCAATATTGCACAATCATTGTGCATCAGGCCAGAGAGGGCTGTCCCAGAGAGTATTTCACAAACATTACGGAATACACCAAAGAGAATGTCGCGCAATCAGTATGCGACAGGAAGAACCAGTGTTGCACAATCATTTTTCAATAGCCAGTACGAATATCCAGAACAAGTGGTGCGCAATCATTGCACGCAATCATTGCGATGAACAGTGAAGCATGCATGTCATTTCGGTCCCTAATTCTTACTTGTAGAAATTCCATTAAGACATATAGGGAGGGGTACTTGGTTGAAGGTGCATATGCGGACCATGTGCCAAGTAAGCTTCATAGCTTAGGCGGAAGAGTATAGCTGATGCCTAGGGCTCATTTATAGTTGCGTAGCCTTGCGAAAAGGGAATTTTATGCTTAGGCATTACTATGACATGTCGTGGACCCGATGATGCATAACCATTGTGCATCTTGACGGAATGGACTACGGACCAGGCCATTACCATTTTTGCTAGGCTACGGCCTTGCAAACGAGTTGGTTAAGCTTCTGCCCCTTCGTGGATGAACTACGGTATGTTCTTGATCCCTTTAGAGTAGGGAATGGTATGTAGGCGGCCGCAATGAGTTGCAGCATTGCCGGTCCAGCACTTCGTCGCTCATATCATCTAATCGTGAGATGATTGTGACATTCTGGCCTCTCATATCATCTGGCTCGGTAGCTCGATGCAAGAGATGATTGAGGACAAACTTGATGAGGCAAGTTGCATTCCATTCACTAGATGCTCATACTTCCTATTAAGGCGTTCGACATAGGCTAAAAACCCGAGTGTCGTAATTTAGCTCAAGAGGAGTCCATTTTGATGGGAAACGGCCCAAAGATCAAGACATGTGATCTATATATCCACATGGTCACCAGAATTTAGCCAAATTCCATCGTTTAGGGCCTCAAAAGGTCATTTTTACCATTTTAGGAAAGTTTTTGTTTTCTTAATAAACCCTTCGTGGAACAAGGGTAAGCTGGAACGGTGTGGAAGCGAAGTTAGTTGCATCATGCTCCATGAGCATGCTTGCAAGGGAAAATGGACGTGCATTTTCCTAGATTTAAGGCCCAGATCGTAGCTTCATCATGGCGCATCGGGGAGATTACGGCCTGCGGGACAACGCGCCAAAGGCGTAATTTTCCGGTCCGTCACAATCATCTTCCAAATAACTTAAAATTTAAATAAATAAATATAAAACATTGCAAGATGAAAATCGTTGGAAATATCTATGTGTAATCACAATAAATTTTATTCCAAACCCTAGTTATCCTTCTTAAAACACAAGAATAAATTCTCAGAAGAAGTTTCCTAGACATCGTTTAAGCAAGAAACAAAAATAATTTCACTTACTTTGAAGATTCTTCTCATATTCTCTATAATCATCAAGCTCATCTTCGATTAGATCGATCTTGGATTCGAGATTATCCATCTTGTCCTCAAGTCTTTTGGTTGAAGATTCGAGTTCACTCTTCAAATCACGTACTTGTTCCAATACAAGATTCATAGTTAATGAGAACTTTTCAAAATGAGAGACAGTAGGATTTACATGGGACGAGGAATCACGTTTGTCTTGACTCATCTCATTACCGGAGGAACCAAAATGAACTTTTATAGAGGGAAAGAGGACAGTCCAGACATCGTCTTTTTTACTGGAAAGACTTGATGAGGACATGATAGAATATTGTAAATGAAATGCTTGCTTAGAGGAATGAAATCTTCCAACTTAAAAGGAAGAAGATATGGAATAAATTCCTAAAAGGACCTTTGACCAAAACCCTAACAGAATTTTGGATATTCCAAAAAGGACTTTATTAGAAAAACCGTTTAAGCACATAAACAGTTTTTGACTCAGAAATTAGAGTTCCAGAAAGCTATACAGAGACAAGTCATCAGAAAAATAACAGAAATCTTTTCACAACACTCTTGAATATTATGGTCCTTGTCCAAGGGAAAACAAGAATAATCTCAGAACCTATTACATATTGTAATTTATCCCATCCAATAAAGGATCGGGTGGATTCTTATGAGTATAGGAAGATTTTGTTATTCCTTGTTTCTGATTTCTTTTTATGGGCAGACGATCAATGGTAGACGTCTTCCTTTCCTGCAATGTTCCGAAAGACCTGTTTATCGATTTTCGTATACTATGAATGGTTCTGACTATCTCCTTCGAAATTGATGTAGATTTCTTATGAGATTTTCTTTTCTCCTTCTGATAACGTGAATTAGTGGAAGGAGATTCTTCAAGAACCTTTGTGCACACCGTCTCTGGGTGATCCTGGTTTTTATACAAGGGACACAATTGATTTGTTGTGCCATTGTATTTTATATATTTCTCATGACAAAACAGATTTGAATATGACATATTTTCAGGAGTAATATGTTGATTGATTTTAAAAGATTTTATCGAAGATAATCGATTCTTCTTCTTGAAATAACGATTGCGAGATGTCGCTTTCTCTTGTCTTGATTTTTCCAGTTGACATTCCAGATTTTCAATCCTTTTAATTCAGGCTTCCTTCTCCAGTTGAAACATAATCTTCATTGAGTACAAATCTTTGGTTAAAAGATCAATTTACTTTTCCGGAGAAGTTAGATCGTTTATCATGGAACAATCAGAGCTGTTAGAAGGACAAGTGTGATTATCAGCAAAGTAGGTGGGAGAACTTTTATAGACATCTTCCTCAGGACAGTAATCAAGAGTTGACATCCATGCTTTGGTTAACTCACTAACCTCCTTATTAGAATAACCAGAGCACATGGAACAAGTTCCATTATCATAGTTTTTGTGAACTTTTCTATCCTTTTATTGATTGAAGACAAATTCTTTTGAGACTTTCTTTTTCTCTGTCTTAGAGTTTTCTTTAATTGTTGTACAAATAGCGAGAGAGTTTAATTAAAGCAATTCTCATCCTTTGTATCAATCAATTCAGGACATAAAGACTTCACATCAGATGTAGCAACAGGGTTGCAAGACATGCGAAGTTTTTCTCTTTTACTCAGTTCAAGATCAAAAATATTTAGCTTTCCAACAAGAGTATTTCTGGAAAGAGTATCAAGGTTATTTCCTTCAACGATGGCGTGTTTCTTAGAATCGTATCTAGTTGCTAACAATCTGAGAATTTTCATCATAATGTCCTTTTCGGGAATAGTCTTACCCAATGCAAAAGATGCATTAACAATTTCAGACAGCTTGTGATTAAACTCATCAAATGAATCTTCATCATTCGTACAAAGTTTTCCCCAATCATAATTTAGGTTTTGAAGCATAGTTTCCTTTTCGGAGATATTCCTTTTCAATACGCTTTCTAAGATATCACAAGCATCTTTAGACTTATTGAATGTGGTCACATGGCGCTAAAGATCTGGGGTAGTGGCATAGATGATCGCATTTAAACCGTCAGAATTTTTCTTGGCAGCGAGAATCTCGTCAGGTTCATACGTACCAATATCCTTTGGAGCAGTAACACCGTTTACTGTAACCATTGGAGGATCATAGCCATTAAATACGCGAACCTATGATTAAAAATCACGCGCTTTGAGAAAGGCACACATAAAAATTTTCTACCATAAGTAATTTGAGCAACCGAAGACTGGCGGTACGTTTATAGAGATAACACTTTTGTCCATAGAGTCAGATTGCTACAAACACAAACTTATGAGGTCTTAGCGTGTTTGCCCACTCTGATACCAATTGAAAAAGCGGGGGTCTAACAACCACACCCAATATTTCATTAGGAAATCTATATGGACTAACTCCAATGTAATTCCAAGAGATTCTAAGAGAATCGACTAGACAGTCAGACTCAATCAAGGAAAAACATCCAAGAGTTATATCTCTATTTCTCAATGTAATCAACAAATCAAACAGATAGAATCCGTGAGCCGGATAACTATGAGAAAAAATTTGAACGGTACCAAAGACCAATGTTCAAGTGTCAATGAATTCCAATCAACAACCAAAGGTTGAATTTACCAATTGATTGAACTACGCACAACCTGTGATATTTCAATTATATAAACAAATATAATGCGTAAAAGAAATAACACAAATACCAGAAGTTTTGTTAACGAGGAAACCGCAAATGTAGAAAAAACCCGGGACCTGGTCCAGATTTGAACACCACACTGTATTAAGCTGCTACAGACTCTAGCCGCTAGTTAGAAATTCGTAGTTCGGTAGACATACGGAACGGCATACGTACGAGTATTATTCGGATTTGTGAAAGCCAAATTCGATCAAAGATCCGGTCAACGCTTTGTGATTCATAAGTATATCGGAACGGGATGCGTACGTGTATAATTCGTTTAAGAAATATGAGTTCGGTACATAAAATTCGGCCTACACAAATAACAAATTATCTAATATCCCTAAGCTTAAAACACCAAGTTGGTAGGGGAATGATAACCTAAAAACAATATATGTATATATGCAGTCTATTTACAGAGGTATTCAACAAAGAGTGGTTAGTATGGTGGTCTGGCCATTAGTGAAGAAGCATTGGTTGCTACTTCAAAACCCTGTAGTAACATTTTTTTTCTTAAAAGAAGCGTTATGTGTGTTATAATCTGGGCTTTGTGGTTAGGGAGCTAATGGGCCCAAATGGTTGTCTTCTGAACACAACAATTTAAAACATCTAACGGAATATTTATCGAACTGCACGGCCGAATCAATCGCGAATTATTCGGTTAATCCACATAAACGTGAATAGGCTTGGGAGTTGCATTCGAACGGTCGTATTATCCGGGAACGATCGATTCGTAAAAATTCGTGAATTGTTCGCCGAATTGTTAATTAGGCTCTACCCTACTACAAGTTAACTTCGGATTGGAATGTAGTTGACCCCTAACCAATCTCACATTGATTAATTTACAGTCGCGTTCCTTACGCCTCTGAATCCCAGCAGGACTCTACGCACTTGATTCCCTTAGCTGATCTCACCCACATCTAAGAGTTGATAAGACCCAAAGTCGAAGACTTGATAAATGAATCTGTCTCCCGCAGAAAAGTCTATTCTGATAGATAAATCTGCCTCCCACATAAATACCTATGAAGTTTTTGTTTCGTCCTTTTGACAAATCAAGGTGAACAAGAACCAATTGATAGGCCGGTTTTATATTCCCGAAGAACAACCTAGAAATATCAATTACCTCCCAATAACTTAACTATATGGTAGTAGAACAAGTTATTGTGGAATCACAAAGAATGAGACAAAGATATTTATGTTTACTTCTTGTATCTTACCTATCAGAGATATATCTCGAGCAAATTTTTGAGAAGATAGTACTCAATACGATATAACAAGTAAAATCAGAACACGCAACTACAGAGAAAATAGTTGGGTCTGGCTTCAGAATCCAAATGAAGTATTTAAGTCGTTAACCTATAATGGTTTTAGGAAAAACCTAGGTTAAAGGAGAATCGACTCTAGCTGCAACTAGTATCATACAGGAGGTGTGGGGATTAGGTTTTGTTAGAGCACTGCTCGGTCGAACTCGCAAACGTTGCTATCTCAAGCTTGTTTTTCAAGTTTAGTTTCCAAAACTATAAGTCTTGATTTCTAGTCTACTTATAGCTAAGTCTCGGACTAGGATAGAAAGTGTAGTTGAGCTCTAGACTCCACAGCGTCCATTATACAAAGACGAAGAACTACTCAAGGAACTGGTGGAACTTCATCGACTAAAAGGTATGTGGAGACTTAAACTTATCTATCACTCAAAAGTCTATCTACTCCATCTCCTATCTTGAGACAAAAGTCGTATTACTATATAGATTTCGATTATAGACATTTGCTATTTTGAGCCGAGTTTATCTCGTTTATCTATTTCTCGAAATATGTGTTGGTAAGCTTTCGCTTTGGTCAGGTTCATCTTTACAAGTGATGAAAGTCATGTTGATTGTTTCAATCTCTTGAAAATCTCTTTGATGAAAAATGGAGTGCGAATAACCTCTATATAACATCCTCTAAGAATGTTTTAATGATTGAAGTAGAGAGTTTAGAATATGTAACCATCTTTGGATATAAGCATATAGTGTGTTTGTACATTAGTGTATAAGTCCAAAACCAGGAACCAAATGTATGCATACTTGTGTGTGTACTAAATGATTGATGGAGACTGGGTAAGTATGCGTACCCGTACGCATACTGGTGGAAGTTCACGACCGTGAATTTTTGCTGAGTTTGGAAATCAAAACCAACCCAATCCGATTACCTAAGTATGCGTACCCGTACGCATACTAGCGGAAAGTTCACGTCCGTGAATTTTTGCTGAGTTTGAAAACCAAAACAAACTCAAATCCGGTTACTTAAGTACGCATACTTAAGTGTTTCACTTTCTAAAATTGGTTTTTTCATGAACTAAAACATTTATATAATAAGGAATGTAATTTGTAAACCGTGGATATAATGTTCATGAATCGATTCAAGTGAATCAAAACCGATTTTGCTTCGATTGTGTCTTGTATACTTCTATAATTGAAATAACACAGGTTGTTCGTTGAATAGATCAATTGGTAAATCCAACATTTGGTTGTTGATTGAAATTGATTGATACTTGAACATTGGTCTTTGGTATTGTTCAAGTTAATTTCTCTTGTATTCAATTGGGCTCGCATATTTCTATTTGCTTGAGTAAGTATTGAATCGAGAAATTGAGATATAACTCCTTGATATACTTTCTATTAAGATTGAGTCTGAATGTCTAGTTCATTCTCTTAAAAGTATATTGGAGTTATTCCATAAAGATTTCTAAGAGAATTATTGGGTGAGGTTGTTAGACCCCCACTTTTTCAGGTTTCCTGGTTGCTAAAGTTCTCCCTTATATAGTCTTCAAATCAGAGTTTGGTAGTTGAGACAAAGCAATCAATATTCAGCGTTATATGAAATACTGATTTAAGATTCAAGCTGAGTTTGCTTAAAACCAAAGCAATATCTCTCCATTGTTAGATGGTCTTAGCTTATTACACACAAATGAAATATACCTTTATTTAGATATAGGTAACCGTACCTAAATGTGTACATTGAGTTGGCTCAGTAACAGTTAATCGAAGTTAGCCACATGAACACTTTTTTACTAACCACATTCATCTAAACACTTCTAGATCAAATGATAATCAAATGAATCTAATTGTGTTACTCATAGAGTTGTTCAATTGTTTATATTCTCATAAAAGTATACAAGACACAATTGAAACAAAATCAGATTGATTCAAAAGAATCAGTTCATGAACATTTTAGCCACGGTTTGCAAAGATTGCATTCCTTAATTTATAAATATATTTGTTCATGAGTATGAAATCATACTTAACCGATTTTAGAACTTAACCACATAAGTTTGCAAACGGGTACGCAAACTTAAGTTCCGGACTTTGATCTTTTCCGACAGTCCACAAACGGGTACGCATACTGTCGTTTCAGACCGCATTCAGGTGAAACAGTTTGCAAATGGGTATGCAAGATTTGTTCCCGGACTTTGACAGTTAATACCGTTCGCATACGGGTATGCATAGTTGGTTCCCGGACCTGAATCATTCTTACAAAAGTTTGCATACGGGTATGCATACTGTGCTATATCCAGACAAATGGTTACTTGTTCTAAACTCCCATTTCAATCATTGAAACATCCTTAGAAGACGACAGTGGTTGTATCACACATACCATTAGCTTATAAGTAATTTTTAAGTGATCTAATGATCAATACGAAACATTCCTAGTCTACATCAAATGACTGTCTCACACGAATCATGTAAGATGTTACAAGGAGATTTTCACATGATCATCTTTTGACTCATAATTTAGTTTCCAACAAATAAATTGTTTCCAACTAAACTCGTCAAGTATAATGATGAACGTAGTTAAAGCAAAAAGCTTTCCAACACATATTTCGAGAAAGATATAAGCGAGTTAAACTCAGCTCGAAATATCAAATGTGTATAATAATAAAGTCTATGTAGTTATACGACTTAATCTCAATAGGAGATAGAATAGAATAGACTTCTGAGTGATAGATGAGTTCAAGTCTCCACATACCTTTTGTTGATGAAGTTCCTCCAAGTTCCCTTTAGTAGATATTCGTCTTCAATCGATAAACGTCGTGAAGTCTAATGCTCAACTACACATTCTATCCTAATCCGAGACATAGCTATGAGTAGACTAGAAATCAAGACTTATAGTTTTGACACCTAAACTTGACAAACAAGCTTTAGATAGCAACACTTGCGAGTTCGACCGAGCAGTGCTCTAACATAAGGCAATAACATACATTCCATTACGGAAGTTACAACTTAGCTAAGTCAACGGTTTGAGTCTTTAACGATTCTGGGTACCAACCATTAATATTTGAAATGTTGGATACCAAACGGATGTGCTGGACATTTACCGAGTACCATATATTAAATAGTCATTTATTTGTATCAAATTTCAGGTATCCAAATAGTGAAGATGTTTGTCACTAGGATGAAACATGATTAATTGCGCACTTGCACGCAGTTTTTCTTGCATTCATGCTCGAGACCACAATCAAATCGGGTGTGTACGTATTGCATTTACCCAAAATATTTTATAATTTAACGCATAAATATTGCATCACTGATGCACAAAAAATTGTGTGAATATCATATCGGTTATATTTGGTTTTATAATTAATGTTTGATATAGTTTGTTATGCTGCATTTAATAGAGTTCTTTAATCTTTAATTTTAGATGTTACCTCTAATACAAAATATATGGAGTATCAGACTATGTTATGCAAGTAGGAATAATAGTTGAAGGAATGATGACATTTTTAGTGTTATTTACTTAATTTTGTTTAATCATACACTTTTAATTTGAAAATCTTCTTTGTGTGCGTTTCATTTAGTTTTTGGTAATATGTGTAGTTTAGTGTAATTTAGTCATTTTTAAAGGGTGCATAATAGGTTATGTAGATTAAAATAGTTACATAACTTGTTATGCATCAAACTGAAAAGGTGTGAAAACGCGGGGGTACCAAAATACACGACCACTTTTTTCTTAGGCAATCTATATGGACAAACTCAATACAATTCTGAGAGTTAAAATCAATCAAGGAATAATATTTAGAGTTATCTCTCTCTCTCTCTCTCTCTCTTGCGATTAGAATGTTTACAGTATCAAATCCGTGAACCTAATCATAAAGAGATTACTTGGACGGTACCAAAGACCAATGTCCAAGAATCCATCAAGTTGTTTCCAATAAACTAGGTCGGATGTCTCTATTATGATTGATCAACGCACAATCTGAGATAACCGTAAATGCAGAAAAACACCGGGACCTAGTCCATATTGAACGCCAAACTGTAATAAGCCGCTACAGACACTAGCCTACTACCAATTACCTTTGGATTGGAATGTAGTTGAGCCCTAAAATTTATACCACCGATTAAGGTACAGTCGCGCTCCTTACGCCTCTTGAATCCCAGTAGGACTCTGTGTAATTGATTACCTTAGCTGACGTCACACCAACTAAGAGTTGCTTCAACTCAATTGAAGATTTTAAACCAATCTGCCTCCTACAGATTAATCCTATATATAATTTCCTTTTACAATCAAGTAGTTTGATTAAAGGTGATGGAAATCGATAGCAATAAACAAAGCTTAGCTAACCTCAAAATCCGGACTTATGCAACCCGAAGTGAAGCCTAGATTATTATTGACCTCACGAGTATAAAAGCTGTGGAATCAACAAAGTTTGAGATGAAGAGAACTTTGATGATTTCTATATATCTTGAATAAGTGAGTAGCTCAACAATCTATCAAGATCAGGATACACGAGTTATCAAGGAAAGATAACTGGACTCGGCTTCACGAATCCCGTTGAAGTCTATGTAGTCCCTAAACCTAAAAGGGTTAGGAAGAGGATAACTCTAGGTACAACTAGGACACACCTAAAAGTAGTGTCGGGATTCAAAGATCCCAGTTGCTTGAAGTTCCCCTTTTATAGACATTCAAAGCAAGGTTGATTTAGGTTTAAGCCAAGATATCTTTGGAACTAAGCAAACAATATCCACCGTTAGATGAATCTTTGAATCTGATTTACATAAACAATATATACACTCTGGTTAGGTGAAACCGTAACCATACCGTGTATAAATACTATGTTCAACATGGTTAGCCGAAACTAGCCGATTTGAACCTAAAAGCTTAATACTCATTTCATGAACACATAAGACATCAACTCTGAGTCACAATCATATGATCAATTAAGTCTAGTGTTTTTAGAGTTATCTCGTAAAAATAATTTAATCGCACTTGAAAATTATAAGGTACAAATACCATTATCGTTCGTGAGTCGGTTCAGTCACGGTATATGTACCGGTAAAAATTTAACCAAACCAAGTTCCAGAGTTAACATAACTATTTAGGTATACGTACCGGTTTGGAAACCTTAAGAGTGTCACCGGTTCCGAAGTTCACAGAACAATTTTGGTTTGCGTACCTGTATGGGTACTAAATGGAGCTCGGGAACACATAATTATTTTGTTATATGTAATAGTTTGGATACTAATATCGGTTCCATAAAAACAGTTCCAAAATAGTTTGCATACGAGTTGTATACCGATCCGGTTCACGAGTTAAACAGATTTTCACATGATGTGCACAAGAATATGCATACCACAAATCTGTAAGTCGATATATAACTACTCTGCTACGTGTATGATTACATGTAATACGGGTTCAGACTTATAACAGTTTTCCCAGTTTGTAATACTGATAACACTGTCTTGTATCTGAATCTATAGTAGTTCTATATTTCTCTCTAAATCGATTTGAAACATTCCTGAATAACATCAGTGACACATATCATTGTTCCATGCTATTTTCGAATGATAAAACTTGAATCATGATTTTGATTCCAAACAATAAATTTTCCTTAACCGAAATTCATCAAGTATGAACAAATGTTCATGAAGCTTAGTCATTATATTTCGAGAGTTAATTATCAAGATAAACTTGACTCAAAATTCTTGTCTATGCATAATAGTCTAATTAGTTATACGACATCGTCTCAATGATAGAAAGTGAATATATCTTGAGAAATAGGTGGTTCAGTCTTCACTTACCTTTTGTTGATGAAGTTCTCCAAAATCTTCAGTTGATCATCGCCTTCAAACGTTAGAACGCAATGATGTATGTCGCAATCCACTGTTTCTCAACTACATTTTTATCCCAGTCCGAGACTTAACTAATTGTAGACTAGAAATAAATAAATATATTTGAAAACTAAATTTAACAAGCTTGAAATAGCAACACTTGTGAATTCGACAGAGCAATGCTCTAACAATCTCCCCCTTTGTCAATTTTAGTGTCAAACTATCAATATATATGGATAATAAAGTTTTGACAACTCCTCGAATCATCATTTCTTGATTTTCTTGGCTTCTTCAATTCCTTGAACTCTTCGTAATTTCAAGCTGCAATGATTCTGAACATGTTCAACTCAGCATCGTTGTTGTTGAATAACCAATTCCATAGTGATAACAACTTTTGAAAACAAATATTCTCAATCTTCATTATACAGAAACATAATATTATTCCTTCTCCAAAGTTCAATTGTATCCCAACTCTGAAGTAATACTACGATGATATATTTCTCCCCCTTAATTAATACTTACATCTTTTGCATAATAAGTGACACCTATATATTATTGATTCACACTCCCTTACTGATGTAATAAAAATATGTAGACCGCAAATGCACGGCTATCGATGAGATAGTATGCAAGCACACGTTGTCCTCAGAGACTAACAAATTGTTATTCTAGTTTACAATTAAGTTATAGGCTAAAGAGATAAAAATAAGAAAATATTAATTAACACTAATAAAAAACTATGAAAGTAAAAGAATACCAGGGTTTCGGATTCCACCAATTAATTATGTAAAACATCCAAGTAATCTCGAAAAATATTCATATTGTAATGCAAGACAATGTTGAAGTCAATCTCGTGTCTCGAAATATATTACGATTAAAGCAATTATCACAACTTTTGTTGTACCAAAAAGATATAATCTCCTTAGCTTATAAAATATCAATAGCCGAAGGCTATTCAAAACGGTTAAAAGAACAAAGTATTTTTAGAAGGGAAATTAATAAGCAGTTAAAGAATATATTATTAGATAATACCTCGGTTTTTTACATAATATAATTGGCTTCCTCCTCCACCCTAGCAGAGAAATTACACCATTATTATAAAAGAAAAATTCAAAGAATGAAATGAAAACTCTACTCTTTTGCTCATACTCCGGGTCCCCTTCTTTGATTGAATAACATGGTATATATAGGGCCAGAAGAATTCTACCTTCCATTTTAATTCTCATCATTACATCATCAACCCAATAGAAGTTTGCCATGTGTTCAGTGATAAACCAATTACCCAATGGTAGTGTGCCATATTGTCCCTTTATGCATCACTTTACACCATTTAAAGGAAAACAATACTCAATATGTGAGAGAATATTTTGGATTATTTCTCATGCATGCCATTTATTTTCTCAAATCTCCAAATCTTCACGTATTTATTTTTGTGATGCATGCAGGCAATTCTTTCCCAATTCTTCTTTTTGCAAGCCATAATTCCTTTGGATTTCCTTAATGGGATAAAAGGAATGATAAATTTGCATAGTCAAAGTATCGACATTGTTACAGTTACGTCCACGGTTTGACCCATTTGCTTCAATATTTGTTCCCTTCCAAAGTCCATATTTTCTGCGCACAAGCCCAGTTTTAACCGTTTTTCGAGTCATAGCCCATTTTATTCATGTACCTACAAAACAAAATAAATACCCAAATTAGTACAAAAATAAGCACCAATAATATATATTATCAGGACTAATTAAGCACAAATATGTGTCTATCAAATACCCCCAAACCTATATTTTTCTTGTCCTCGAGCAAAACTAAAATAAAAATCCTAACTCATTGTCACAGGCAATGCGATTGCACTTAACGTGTGCGACGAGCCTTTAAACCCCTAGGTGTCCCTAGTGGACGATTTATAGTCTCAGGAGGGTTTACAAGAGGTGTACCCACAAAACCTTTTTAGTCAAAAGTATCCAAAGATCTACGAGGTCATAAATTTTCTCAACCTATCGCCAAGTAATTAGTACAAGAGAAAGACAACTATCAGTGTATCTGCTAAACATCAGGAGAGATCCGTTAAACAACTGGAAGAGAGAGGTCCGTTAAACAACTGGAGCAACACAAGAGACATTTTACCGCTCAACAACGGAGAGATGTCCACTGCACAGTGGAATTAACATCAGGAGAGAGACCCACTCAACAACTGGTCTTATCCGCTAGACAGCTGGATAAAGATAGAATACTCGTGACGAGTTGAACCAGTGCCGGATAGATTTTGGGGCAGATGAAAAGCGGACTAACAAAGCAACCAATATGCATTTCTCCTAGACTTTCTCATAGTGCTCAATCGTCGTCTTCGGGTTCAACTGTTGATGATAAACTCTTGAACTTCATAGAACTCTAACATTGTACTAACTTTTCTCCTCAATTTATTCTTGCTTAAAACTTCATAATAGATTTTTCCTCCAAAAATGCAAATATTTTTATTCATTATTTTTATTTTTTATTTATTGTTTTGTTTAAATTAAAAATAAAGAATTTCAACTACAATAAACATGAAATTAATATTAACATGGCCATGAGAGAAGGGTTTTACTACTTGGATCTTCACAACTTCTAATGTCTTGGTATAAACTTCAACAACTTATATCGTTTGATTTTCTTCGCTCTAAATCTTCAACTTTGATTATGAATTTTGCTCTTCATTAAATTGTTTCTTTTAAACCTTGAACGTCTTCAACTTTTTTCATAGATTTTTAATGATGCTTCGTTTGCTAGTGATGATAAGTTTCTCTTGAGAGATAGTCATATTCTAGTAATTAAGACTACATGATGAGGTTGCTCTGTCTTTCTGGCATTTCCTTCTGGATTAATTGTCTCTCCAGCATGGATGGTTAGGTCCATCACGACCCTCTCAAAGGTTATTTGCCTCTCCAAAATGTCAATTTCTCTATAATCTCTCAAGAATATCAAATTTTCTACTGTCTCTCTAGAAAGTCAAATTCTCTAGGAATTCTAATTTCCATCTTTTTGGTGAAAAAAAGTATGTAAACATAGCTAAATGGATACTAGGTGACTCTAACAAAATCTTGTGTTCTTGCTGTTGATGGTGGATTCTTGACGAAGGTTAGATTCGTAAAATCACACCGGGAATTATGTATCTCTGATAGCATCAAAAGTGTAAGATATTTTATGTCTTCACGTTCCGCAAGAGAAGAGAGTTACATCGTCAAAGCAATACTACATGACGGCAATGTTAGAGCCTTTTAGACAATAACTCTCAATATTCCATGTATTTCATGCTGAGCGGCTCAGTATCCCTTTCAATGTTCGAAATTCAATTGAAAGATGTCTCTGGTACTGGAAAATCCCCCAAAATAATATTCAGAAACAAATATGATGTTGTATTATCATATAAAAAGTTTCTAGACAAGTCGTCTGCTAGAGAGAGCCCTTATGATGTGGTGAAGATGTGATTGAGATGGACCATTTTTAAGAATGCTGAAACAAGCTTCGTAAGAAAAGGTTTTTCGTAAGTTTCCTCCCAATTATCCAGAGCTGTTTGGATCACTTCAGCTTCAGTTACACCATAAAAAATTGGATTATAAACAGATATAGGCCTCCTTTTCAACCCGATAGACAACCATAGGCCCGTTTTTTTGAATTTTTCAAATCTAGGCCTCCATCCATGTTTCCATCCAAATCCGTTACTTTTGTCAATTTTTCGGTCAAGACGGTCAATTTCTTCTCAAATGAGATGATATAATGATGCACAGTTTACTTTTATACCCTTCAGTGATTTAATAGTAATTTGAAGGAAAAAAAAGGGCTCATGTTGATATCTTAGCCGTCAATTTAAGATTTAGATCTGTAAAAACGTGGACGGTTAGGATTGTAGAGGACTTAGTAATGGACCTCGACACGTGTCATCCTCTGCACCCATTATCTAAAATGCTACACAACTCCACGGACAAGATTATCGTTGAATAGTCTTCAATTTTTTATATCGCTCCATTTGCTTATTTTCTTCTATCTGGTTCTTCTAAACAAACTATTGTTCTTGCTCCAAATCGATAGAAAAGTAAGGGGTTCATCTGAAATCAAACACCAATGGTAATCTCTTTTCAATTTCGAATCACTTTCTGAAATAAAACATCAATTGATAATCGATAGGAAACTAAGAGGTTCATCACTTTCTGTTTCCGATAGAAAATAGGGAAGAACATGAGTTGTTGCTGCTAACTTAGGGTTTGATGAAGATAATGAGAAAATGGGTTTAAATTGATTTGTTTGTGGCAATCGAAGGAGATGGGTTCTTAATCTTGGAATGAGCAGATCTGATGCCGTGAATCTGAATTGTATAAAACCAGTGAAGATAGGAACTGAGAGCAACTGCAGTGGTGCGATCAAAACCAAAGATCAAAGATCAAAAAAAAGACCAAAATTTGGGTTTAGTTCGTGTTGTGACGCAACGGTACATGATTAAAATTTCATCAGGCGGACTTTAAAAGTCCGCCCCATTTTTTTTTTGTAAAATTTCATCAGGCGGACTTTAAAAGTGCGCCCCATTTTTTGTAAATTTCATCAGGCGGACTTTAAAAGTCCGCCCCATTCTTTGCAACTTTCATCAGGCGGACTTTAAAAGTCCGCCTCATTCTTTTTTTTTTTATTTAATTAAAATTTCATCGGGCGTAATTTAAATCTCCGCCCGTTAACAAGCGTACTTTAAATTTACGCCCATCAACAAGCGTACTTTAAATTTACGCCCGACTATATTAGAATTTGGGATTTGGTCGCGACCATATTTGGTCTGGAATTTGATCTTTGGTTGGGATTTGATCTTTACTCCGTCCCACTGTGTTACGATCTCATCCCAAATTTTTGGTTATACTCGCCCACTGTGGATGCTCTGAGGATCTGCTGTTGAGAACAAAATCAAGATATTCAAGTTTCTGCCGTCAATTAATTGATGATGAATGAATTGAAGATGAAGAACAATTGCAGCAGTTAAATGTCATGAACAGGGAGAATTTGGGTCTGAGATGGATTGAGAGAGATTGGATCAGTGAAAGAATAATATGTTTGTTGCTGTTAATTTATTGGAATAATGAAAGCTTGCTTATGTTGAAGATTTGGTTTTGGTTTTAAATCTACTGTCGATTAGTGCTGGTGATTATGTTGTTTTGAAGGAGAAATGAAATCAGGGAAGGAAAGATGGAGTTTACAATGAAGAAATGGTTCTGGTGATTGTAGAATGAATTCGAGGGTTATCCGTTGATGGCTTAATGGTGAAAATGGTGGTCTCATGGGTTTGTGTGGGTTTCGAATCAAAAATACATGGAAGAAGATGGCCTAAGGTGATGTTCTGATGGTCAAATTTCGAGAAATGTTGCAGTAATGCATGATAATGGGTTATGTAGTGAGTAAAGTATAATGCAAGTAGAACTGATGTTGCTGCTATTCAAGTGCAGCCACAGATTCACACAAGTGATTATGTTGGTGTTGTGATGCTGCTAATGAGATTGTGCCACTGCTGGTATTGAAGGTTGAGCTGAATATGAGATGTTGGTGGTGGTTGCCAAGTGAAGCTAAGAATCAGAAGTTGTTATTGATGCACAGAATGAATATGAAGTAAATCTGTGGTTTGAGCTGAGAGGGGAAGAGGGATGCAGTTAAGGAATTGAGTTGTTGAAGTGTACAACTGGTGCAGTGAAGAATTGAATGATATGAATGTTGTGTGTGTTTGATTATGAATGGACTACATTGAAATCCAAATTGTAGGGAAGATATTGATGGTGGTTGCGAACTACAGATGCTACTCAAGACCGTATATAAGGGCTCTATGGTGTTATGATGAGTTGTTGTTAAAGTTAATTGATCCGGTGATGATATGACAATGAATGTTGGTGATAGTAGTTGTAAAATTATAGTTGTAGTTTCAACGAAAGCATGCATCAGCTGCTAAACCCAGGTAAGCTTAACTTCAATTTGTAAATCCGTTATGAAGTTTTGATTGGAATGAATGATTTTATATGGAGATGTGTATTATGATTTTATTGGAATGAATTGACAAACGACAGTTGTGGTTAGGTTGGTGTTCAGCTTGAACCTGCATTTTCTGGTGATGTGGCATTCCGCCCAGTGACCTTGATGCAGTCAAACTGACCGAGTCGATTCTGTATGACCCGTCTAACTCAATGATTGAGCCTGAGTTAACTATGTAACTCAGTGATTTGAGGGATTAAAAGTATTTTTACCCTACATTAACGGTGCCAAAAAGGTGGATAACCATTGTTAGCCGTTTTTTCAATAAAACGGTCAAAACCGGCCTAGATTTGCAAAGTTCAAAAAAACGGGTCTATGATTGTAACCCTCAAAAAAAGAGGCATATATCTGTTTTTCATCCTAAAAAATTTTCCGAATAAAAGAGATGGGTATATTTAGTAATAATGGTCCAAAGAGCCTCCAAAGGCATGGATGAACAAGGATATGGAAGTTTAATCAGATAAGAAAAAAGAAGATAGAGATATAATAATAATAAAACAATTGAGACCGTAAGGAAAGGCCTACACGGCCGGTCGGTTGGCCAGCCTCTTTTTTCTTCTTATTTTATTATTATTATTTAGGGTTTCTTCTTTCAATGACTTCTTCTTTTGTTCTAAAATAAGTATTTTCATGTCTTTTTTAAATCTTACTCCATGGACCATATGGTTTGCAGATCAAGTGGTCTTGCAACCATTATAACTTTATACCATAAAAATATTAAAAAAATATTATTTTAATATTTCTGAATACCGGTCTTTCAAGCAAAGATAAGAGTTTCAGTCAAACTCAAATTCTTCTGTAAAGACTGTTAGAGCATTGCTCGGTCGAACTCACAAGTGTTGCTATCTCAAGCTTGTTGTCAAATTTAGTTGTCAAACGTATATCTTGATTTCTAGTCTACAATTAGTTAAGTCTCGGATTAGGATATAAGTGTAGTTGGAAACAGACATCACGACAGTCACCATTGCGTTCTACCGTTTGAAGGCGAAGATCAACCGAAGCTTTTGGAGAACTTCTTCAACAAAAGGTAAGTGAAGACTAAACCACCTATTTCTCAAGTTATATTCATTTTTCTATCTATGAGAAGTTGTCGCACTAATTAGACTATCATAAGCATATCAAGAATTTTGAGTCAAGTTTATCTTGTAATTAGTCCTCGAAATATATATGACTAAGCTTAGTGAAAAATTTGTTCATACTTGATGAATTTCAGTTAAGGAAAATTTATTGTTCTAATCTAAATTGTGATTCAAGACTATCATTCAAAAATAGCCTGGAACAGTGATATGTATCATTGATGTTATTTGGGAATGTTTCGAATTGATCTAGAGAGAAATATAGAACTATTATTATTTTCTGATACAAGACAGTAAGCATGTCAGTCTTACAAACTAGGAAAAATGTTATAGGTCCGTAACCGTAGTACATGTACCTAGTACACGTACCGGAGTAGTTATATGTCGACAACAACTTTTTGGTATGCATACCAGCATGCATACCTTAAAAACTGTGTGAACTCGGAACGACACGCAAACCAGTACGCATACTGAAAAAGAACTGTCGGTTTTGGAATCGGTGTAGTATCCATACCCGGTACACATACCGTAAAAGTTCTATATGTTCCGGAACTCTAATTTGTCTTAAGGGTACACATAACTGGTACACGTACCATGACAAATAAGTTCACGAACAAGGTTTAAGTATACGTACTTTCTCTGCCGATTAATTTCAAATGCATATAAAATTATTTTTGTGAGATAATTGGCATTTTAACAATCTCTAAAAACACTAGACATATTTGACCACATGATTGTGACTCAAGATTATAGTTCAGTTGGCTAGTTTCGGCTAACCATTCATGAACGTTTTCTTTGTACGCGGTTCGGTTACGGTTCATCCTAACCAGAGTGTATATCTTGTTATGTTAATCATATTTAAAGATTCATCTAATGGTGGATATTGTTTGCTTGGTTCCAAAGCTATCTTAATTTAAACCTAAAGCAACCTATGCTTTGAAAGTCTGTAAAAGGGGAACCTAAAACAACTGGGATCTTTGAATCCCGGCACTACTTTTGTGTGTTCTAGTTGTAAACTAGAGTCGTCCTCTTCCGAAATCCCTTTTAGGGTTTAGCGACTACAAAGACTTCATAGGGATTCGTGAAGCCAGGTTCAGCTATTGTTTATCTGATAGATCGAGTATCCTGATCTTGATCGATTGTTGAGCTTGCTCCATCAATCAAGATAGATAAAAATCATCAAAGTTATATCCATGAGGATCAAGTATTGCAATCATTTATCTTAAGACATAAACTTGTAAAGAACATACAAGTTGATTTGCTCCTAGAGGAAAGAGTCAATCTTTTACGCCGGGACTTACACAAAGAATGGCTACCAAAAGCGTATAAAAATAATTCCTTGACAAAAGAAGAAGATGCATATATATATATATATATATATATATATATATATATATATATATATATGACTCAAGAAGGTCATGAACATTACTTGATCCTCATAAGTATTGCAATCGTGCATCATATGTTCACATATAAACCAAGAAGGTCGTGAACATTCAAGCAATAATTTGTTCAATAACACTCAAGACTTAAACTCTGAAACATAATCACAAGTGATTTAATGATCAAAGTTGTCTTAAAAGTGTTTGAGAGTGTTTTTCTAATGCCAAACATATTGTAAAAATAGTTTGAATGCATCTGAAAATTTTCGGCAGGGATGGTACGCATACCAGGTATGTGTACCAACTCTATACGTGAATTCAAACTGCCAATGTACGTGTATCTCAAGGTCAGGGAGTTTTGGTATGCGTACTGGGTACGTGTACCACAAAACAATTCACGAACTTAGAACTTTCTTGGTACGGGTACTAGGCACGTGTACCACTGGATCTGGAACTCTAAAGTTACATTGGTATGTATACTAGGTATATGTACCGTCCCTGTTCCAGTATTTTAGTGTTAGTTCTATAGACTCTCTTTCATCGATTTGAAACATCCCCAAATGACATCCATGATGAATATCATCACTCGGGCTATTTTCAAATGATTAATCTTGACTTAAAACTTAGTTTATAAATAATAAAAAAAAATTCACTATATTTTTCAAGAATATGAACAACAATTGCTTGTATTTCGAGATTTTAAACAAGATAAGCTTGAACTCCAAATTTATTCTTTACAATTCACCAAAAACATCGAGTCATCGGCATTGTTTGTTTTTTCAAACCTAAAAATTTAAGAATCTTAAACACAAATCAAGTTAGGTAAACATGAACGATACACAAGGTATATGGATCATTAGCCGCATTGATTTGTCTATAGTTAATACTTCATCTACGAACTATTATCTCTTAGCTAATAGTGAAAAAATAAGAATACAAAAACAAAAATGTTTTTGATATCAATAGATCATTGCATCAAGCATATAATAATGTAATCATAAAACTTGCTCAAGGTTATAGACATACATTTTGGATGAATTCACTCATGCATCATACGGCTTTACCAAATATTCAATATCTTACCCAGCATAATATATGCGCCCCAATTCCTGTGCCTTCATCGCCATCTTTCTTATAGAGGATTTCTTGGTAAGGGTACACTTCCAACACAATCAAGTTGTGTTGAGGTGAACAATATCTTGCTCACCACGGGTGATTGGAACTGACTTTTCCGCATTTATATATTTTTCACTATCTATAGTTTTTGGCTTAGTTTGTTTCTTCTTTCACATATTCTTGAGTTTCACCTTTGGATTATCATAAAAGGGATCACTTTTAGAAACCCTTCAGATTTATATCCATCTTTCCCAATAAATTCTTAACTTCCAAAATCATAGATTTTGCCTTTTCCATAATCATGGAAATTTCTGGGAGATCGTTCCTTTTTACACTCAACGCATTATTGACTTTCTTTGGTATCCACTTCTGAGTGCATTTGGGAACAGCCGGAACCTTCTTCCCATTATTCTCTTCAAGATTTTCGAAAGATAACCGCATTGATTATTCTTTTGCAAGTTAGTCTTTATCCAATTGGGAGCATCGTATCTTGTCTTCAGATAATCATTATGATTGTGAAAAGGCTTCGTATGACGTTTATAGGCTAATATAGATTTATCACAACACTGATTCCTTTGCCTAAAGGTTTGACATTGACAACCTGTAATGTCAAGGATATTAACCTTAACATATGATTTAGGTTTAATCACTTCTTGTGATGCCCAAACAAGAACATCATGAAGTTTCTCATTCCTCATACGAAAACGACATCCCCTTTGCAGGTGACCTTTATTTCCGCAATAATAGCAAACATAAGGAATGGTCTTACCTGGATTCGTGTGTGCTGCCTTTGAAGGGTGATAAGCTTTGCTCTTTCGAACTTTAACTGCCAGTGAAGGTGTTTCACTTTTTCCATCAATGGAAATCTTTCGTTCGGAAGAATTACTGGCCTTGAAAATTTTTACCTCTTTGCTAGTACTTGGAGCATTTATTCCCTTATAGCCCAATCCTCGTGTATCATGATGATTTTTACTTGCTCATAGCATAGTGTTAATTTGTTTAAGCTATTATTAAACTTTTTCAAGTCCCGTTTGAAAAGGCGAGGGTACCCAAATATACCACAAGCTAAAACTTTTCCTACCTATAAGTCCTTTCTCCGAAAGTGATTGTCTATGGACTGAGTCGAGACAATACAACTAATCGGTTCACACTTCCATGTGATTGTCTATGGATACAAGATAAAGACAATATAACAACGAAGTATGTTTACTTGATACAAAGGTTCAGACTTAACCAAACACAAAAGGATTTCTTATCAAGTAAATAGGAATTAACGTTTGCATAATTTACTTTAATTATAATAAAACAATTATAATGCGGAAATATAAAGTAAATGACACAGCAAGATTTTGTTAACGAGGAAACCGCAAATGCAGAAAAACCCCGGGACCTTGTCCAGAATTGAATACTCTCAGGATTAAACCACTACACAAAATTACACCTAACTTCGTATAGTTGAGACCAAGCAACTAAAACTATAGTTCACCTAGTTCCGTCTGTATTCCCGCGCCTCCAACTTATAAATAAGTCACGTACTTGGAACAATTCCTTTGGTTCGTATTCCAAACAGTAAAGGAACAACAAATCTGTTTGGTATCAACTCTATTCAACCAAGTGATATGAGTCGGACAAAGGCTCTTCCGTTTATCTTAACATAAACTCCTTCGTCGGGTCCTTAGATCTATCTTATGTTCAATTACCGAAGTAATCGTTTAAGATTAAGCCAACAACACTCGTAATCCAAAAAACTATGTTGATGCCGATCTACTCAATTAATCAATCCAATCTACCACAAGGATAAACCGATTATTAATTGGATCCTCTTTTACCAAAACAAGTATTGTGCACACCAAATATTATAAACCCAAGTCAGATCTTCAATATCTTCTTTGTCTTCAAATCTTCTTAAATCTTCAATAAAAACCTGCACACAATCACTTGAATCTCTTGTGATCAATCACGCACAGAACGGAGTCTGTTAACAATGGATTATCACAAGATCGTCTTTAGAACTAACAACAGTCTAAAGATCCATGTCGAAACTCTGAACTAGTTTGAGTGAATCTTATATCAGAAGAGAAGATCCTCAATCATAAAAAAATTAGGTGCAATCAGATTTCAATTACCGTTAGTCAATAAAATCAATCGAAAATAAAAGATAAACCGGGATTATCTAGTTTCCCGCCAACGGTACACGCTAGAGCTTCTCAATCCCAAAGAAGACTTTAAACTGAGCGGCCGTAAGAGATTTCGCCTTATTAGGTTACTCTCCTCTCCAAATAGGCGGCTACACCAATAACAACAAAAAAATAAGAAGTTTGTTGTTACGAAGGACTAGTTTGCTAGAAAGACAAACTTCAAGTATTTATAGACAAGGAATTTTGGACACCAAGGAATTTCCAAAATCGAAAATATTCTCAAGATATTCATTAAAGCACAAATTCGGTTTCCATAATTCCTGGAAATGCTCTGTCCAAAAATAATGATCGAAATCTGTCGGAAAATCTAATTAGTAAATGCACATTACTAATTCTTATATTTCCCTACAAAATGAAATTAATAACCATAATTAAAAGATTCTTAACTTACTTATGTTTCGATCCTGGGATTTTCTCCCTTTAGCTAATAAGGAATAACTTTGAACAATTAAAGAAATAAACATTCACATCACGTGTTCAAAGTATGTCGACATCCTTACTTTGTAAGTTCTCTTTCACACTTACAACCTTGAAACCGATTTGCCACACTTCCAAACAAGTTTAGAATTGGTTCATCTGACTTTCAAGAACTATGTGATTGATCAAACAAACATTCAATCACAATCATGGGTTTAACGGTTCTACCAAAACAAGTTTCGATTCTACCTCCATGTGAGTACTGTGCATAGTCACACTAGCTTTCCAAAAATTCGGTTGACTAGGTACTAGGATCGGTTCCCCACATATATATGGTATCTAACTTATATGTGTTGCACATGTCCATATGATCGGTTCCCCTTTGCCTAAAAACGTGTTGCACATGTCCATAGGATCAGTTCCCCTTTCTGCTATAAACCTTGTTGTACCTCATACAAGGATCGGTTCCCCTTTGTGATGTACTGCACCTCTTACTAGGATCGCTTCCCCTTTCCCAAATTTGGTCAGACATAACACAAACCCGATCATACCATCTCAGGTGATTACTTAAGATCGGTTTCACTAATAAAAGTCATACCAATACATAAGTCAAGCCTTTGTGAATAGTTCTACCAAGAACACAAACAATTTGTGAGTGGTTATACTCAATCACACATATTGGTTGTTCATAAGATATGCAATGAATAACAAAACCAATAACACCTGGAAATTTCCTTTTCGGTTCACAAACAATTTTATGAACTTACTTCCTTAGAACACATGTAAACATTGTTCCCTTGGATGAAATCCTCACCTCATACCCATACATAATCACAATAGCATTCAAATGATTATGGCAATGTCTTATCTACAAAGTTTAATGGTTAAGCAATAAACCTCGTATTGTATTCCTTAATACTATGTCTATCTAGAGTTCAAATATGCTTTGCAGTTATGTTTTCAATATGCACGACTTGAAATATACGTTAGGGAACGAAACAGTTCAAGTCAAATATCACTAACCTCAAGTGGAAGGATGATTGTTGTCGTTGTAGATCCTTGCTTCTTCACATCTTCAAGTCTTCTCAATACTTGTAATGTCTCATATCCTAATACTTTCAAGCTAACCTATACGAAGTTGACTCTAATACATAATCGAGCGACTCTTAACATGAGTTTTGATTCACTAAAATATGACAACCAAACTTGACATACCAACGCTTGGTGGGTTCAACCAAGCAATGCTATAACAATCTCCCCCTTTGTCAATTTTAGTGACAAAACTCTTACATCATATGGATAAACAAATTACAAGAATTCATTACACGTACGCTTGATTCCCGAGTTCAACAGCACAGTAAATTGCTTACATTCAATCCTTGAAAATGTCGTTGTTGACATTATAATAACAAAGCTATTACTTCCCTTAAGGAAGATGGGTAGATATTCAATCCGAACGTCTTTGTTATACCAATTCATATGACATGTTACTCCCCCTTAGTCTGTGTTTTCATTCTTTCGTTAGATAAACGTTCAAGCACCACTGTTGTTTTCCTTAGCGATACCAATCAATATAAAATCAATGCCAGTATCACCTGTTTACTCCATATATTTCTCCCCCTTTTTGTCACGAAAATGACAAAGAAACGAAAAATTAAAGGACAACACTAAAAGAATCTTAGAGATAGGCACGAGGGTTCCACACATCATGTTCTGATAACCAATATCAAAACCGCAACTACAAGTAGTTTATTTTGATATGTTACCAAGGAAACAATTGTCTGAAACAATTTTTCCACTTTAGTTTAGCAAAACACAAATCAACTAAGTACCTTAGTCCCTTTGCTAAACTGATTATTCAAAAACAACTGCTTAATTCTATAAGACCAAAATAAAGATAACTCTATTTTTCTCATCAGGTTCTAATTATCCATAAACTTAGACCTTTCAATTTTAAACAAGACAAGTACTAGGTTAGTTAACTAGCATTGCTTGTTAAGGTATTCGGTTAGACTTGAATAACCGAAACCTCACTTCATAAGTCTAACTAAGATCAGAATTAACTAAGTTTCTCTTATCCGAAATCAAATTGGACTAAACAACTCATCCCGTACACCTTTTATTTCGTTAAGCCATAAATAATTCAACGCAATTGCACTGAAATTTTGTAAGCCTAAACAATTGATACCATACAAACGCAAGATAACAATAGTTTTTCTTAACCGGAACCAATTGAATCACACACAACACCAATTGTACCAAAATTTTGTAAGCCTAAAAAATTGATACCACGCAATAAAGCAAGATAACAATAGTTTTTTTTTAACCGGAACCAATTGAATCACACACATTCACACACACATCATGGAATAAACATCAATTGTACCGAAATTCTGTTAATCAAAAGCAATAAATATATATGATATAAACTCAGGCTTTTCTTAAACAGGAAAACAATTAACTAACAAGATTGTTACCTCAAATTTCGCATCCACTTCTCCAATATGTTTGTATCTTCGTCCAGGGAGAATTGATATCGAAATATCATCATGTTGTCATCCTTATGCATAAACAAAAGAATAACAACAACCAACCTTTACCAGAGAAAGGTTTAAAATCGGTTTTAATAATTGCAAGCAAAAGTTGAAAACCGTCGAAACATATATGCTTTTATGCTAAACCAAAACCGATTCAACATATTTTGACTTTTTCACATATTGTTTCCACCAGAACCCCTCATGATTCTTTGATAAACCCTACCAACATGGGCTAGAACTTAATCCTGCTAAATCAAAAAGTCACCCAAACCACAAGGGTTCATAATATATGAGATCGAATATTAAGGTAGTAAAACCGAAATCAATCATCCCATAAACTGAATATTTAAAGCAAGAATATAAACATTCATTCGTATGAATTTGCTTATAGGAATTGGTAGGTTCGGGAAACCTACAATAATAATACTGCAAACTCTATTAATAAAAATTGGTAGTGTCTAACTAGTAGACAATGGCAAGTACAGGTCGTTCCCACGAGGAGTGTGAAATACTCTACCAATTAATATCGAAAGTAACTAATCGACAGGATAATGTTTTAAAGATTTTTAGAAATTTGGAACAAAATGAAATAATAATAATTTTAACAACAAAAATAAAATGGGAATGAGTTATTAAGATTTTCGGTTTCCACCAATTAATTATGTAAACTCTACTAATCGTTAAAAACATATTTCATGCCTTTTCAAATACTGTTTCTCCGCTGTAATTTTCTTCGCTTTATGGATAGTGATTCTAAAGCATTACCTATCAATCCTAAATCATATCACGTCAAGGGATTTAATCAAAGAATGCCATATCAATTGAAAAGCATAAATAATCAATGAAATCACATGAAAAATAAAATACCAAGCTATATGAAGAAAAATTACTAGTCATTCAAATCATTATTGAGCATATAAATATAGAGTTTACACAATTTATTGGTTTCTACCTAAACCCTAACACAACACTAGCTAGAAATGGCTTTCTCAAAAGCCATAAACATATTAAAATTAAACTCTAGCTAATGGAAAATGAAGAATCGAAAACAAAACTTCAAAACCCTTCCTTCCTTGCGGCCCTATGGCCGGGTGCCTCTCATCTCAAATATTCGACATCCTTCTTATACACCTTCCCTTTCTTTTATTTCATTAAACAAAGTATCAAAATAAATTATTCTATGAAATACTTGCACACAAGTTGATGTCGTCATCAGTATCTTTCCCCAAATAGTATTGCCACCTCGTTCTTCTAATGAAATAATAAACTCTCCTTATTTCCAAAATCTCCCAAATGAAGAAAGAATTATTTTATTTCCAAAATAATCTCACGTGTAAATATTCCTCAATTAATTCTTCACATGGAAAATAAATTATCTTTCCCGGTGGAATATATTTGTAATAAAGTAAGAAAGATAAAATACTTCTCATTTTCAGTTTGCATGTGCCAACCCCATTTTGATTTCAATTCCTTTGTTGCGTTTGTGTCTCGCCTATGAAACAATTTTATGATGCTGATATATATGGAGATACCAGGCCAGATACATTTTGTCATTTTTCTCATTGTGGTTGCTGATATATGGAAATACCAGGTCAACCTCATTTCATCATTGTGGTTGCTGATATATGGAAATACCAGGCCAACCCCATTTCATAATTGTGGTTGCTGATACATGGAAATACCAGGCCAACCCGGCTGCTGATACATGGAAACACCGGGCCAGCATAATAAGTGTTGCTGATATATAGAAATACCAGGCCAAACATAATTGATCATTGTGGTTGCTGATACATGGAAATACCAGGCCAACCACATTTCATCATTGTGGTTGCTGATATATGGAAGTACCAGGCCAACCACATTTTTCCATTTTCGTCGCAAACACCATTAAGTCTCACATTTTATTGTTTATTCGCTGGATGATCGAATTCACTTGTACTTTCTACAAAAGCACTAAAATAGTATTAGTAACTAAAATATTGTATCATAGCTAATATAAATATGGGTATAAAATGTAGCATATACATGCTTATCAGGAATCGGTCAAACCACAACAGCAAGAGCTACACATATATGATCAGTAGATATCAACATCATCAACTCAAAATTACCGTTTCTATCAAAATCTCAAAAATAGATAGAGAAGGTATGAGTATAGAAGATAAATCTCCATGAAGATGTTAATTAGTCATAAAATAATCGAGAGATCATGTGCTCAGTTTTTCATGTGCTTCCTCACCTTTAAAAAGATTCAGCACTAATGTGAGTATGCACATTCTAACACAACTAGGTTGTGTTGAGTTGATACTTTTCTTGTTCGTCACGAGTGACTAAGACCGAATCATCATTCTTGACCTCTTGCTTGGTTTGTTTTCTCTTGTTCCATATCTTGTTTTTCTTCTTTGACTTGTGATGAAGAGTGTTATTATCACAATCTTTACTAGTACAAGAGATTTCAGACATAATGTCTTTCTTTAGTCTTTCAAGAAGACTCTTGTAGTTATTGTCACCGACAATTAATAGCTGAGAGTCATTCTTGTGACTAACTTTTGGTCCCTTATTGGCTATTGAGGACTTCGGGACCCATTTAGAAATGGATTTTGCAGGAGCAACTTTCTCCTTCATACCATTAGGATCATTGTCCTGTTTAATATTTGCAAAACACCCTTTCTCCAATTTGGAACATCAGATCTTATTTTTGCATTTAGAAAGTCATCTCTCTTTCTATAATTGGGTCTTTTATGAAACGACCTTGTCGAGTGATATTCAAAATTTGAACTATCATTATAATAATTCTTTTTCCTAAACTTAGGACACTACCGATCTGAGTTCTTATGAGGAGAAAACTTAGCCAATTTGTTTGATACAATAGAAAGTGCATCTTACGAAATTTGCATCCCCATTGCAAGTGTCTTTTATTACCACAATAATAACAATGCTTAGTATAAATATACGAAGTACGAGTTTTAGTGTTACCTTTTTGTGGATCCTCTTGCATTGGAGCTCGACGAGTTTTCTTCTTCTTCTTATCCTTGTTCAACGTTGTTGCTTTCTTGATATTGGCAGAAGTGCTCTCTTTGATTGTTGCACTTGGTTGAACATGATTCTTAGGCTTGACTAGTTTTCCTTCTTTACGAGCAACTTTTACATCAGTGGAAGCCTCTGGTTTAGAAGAATTTGTAGCTTTAACGAATTTTACCTCTTTGTTAATATTTGAAGCATTTATTCCCGTATATCCCAATCCTCATGTATCACGATGATTTCTACTTGCTTCTAATATTGAGGTTAACTTGTTTGAGCTTTCATTGGATTTTTTCAGTTCCAAATTTTCTTCTTCCAACATCTTGAATTTATCAAGAGCACCGGCTAGATCAGCTTAACGGCGTTTTTCTTGTGAGAGATATACACCTTCTTTCTCTTCAAAACTCTTTTGTTGAGAGTTAATCCTTGCATCAGATTCAACAAGTTTCTCTTCCAACAAGTGAATTTTTTCAAGAGCAACATTACGCTCTTTCTCTAACAATTTTGTTTGAGAGAGACTAGCACTGGCTTTTTCTTCAAGACCCTGTACTTGTCGAGAATTAAACATTGCTTCCGATTCAGCACGTTTCTTTTCCGACAAAAACAGTTCTCTTCGAAGATTTTCACATTCTAATTTCTTAGAATTTAGATCGTTTGTACGATTTTTAAGAGGATAATCACTGTTTTGATAACCAGTATAATATCCTTGAAAACCCTTGTTCAATTTCTTGTTCTGACGACAAAGAGGATTTATAAAACCAAGAAAATACGAAGTTCTCAGCTTTTCATTTTTCAACGGTTCCAGCAGTTTAAAGTATTCTGAGATATCCTCTTCTACTTCTTGTTCAAAATCTGAGTCATCATCATCGGAAATTTCATTTAACCTTTCTTGTAGACGTATTTTCCAGTCGTCATCGGTTTCTACATTATTAACAAGATTGACTTGTCTCGTAGAATCTATAGAGATGATTTCTTCATATATTGAATCATAGATGCCATCATCAAGTGTTAATTCAGAACTCTTGATGTCTTGCTTTACATTAACTGAATCATTCATTAGATTCAATTCTTATAGGTTAGATCGCACCAAACACAGATTGTTAGATCTTTTCGTGTTTGCCTGCTCTGATACCAATTGAAAAGGAGAGGGTACCCAAATATACCACAAGATAAAACTTTTCCTATCTATAAGTCCTTTCTCCGAAAGTGATTGTCTATGGACTGAGTCGAGACAATACAACTAATCGGTTCATATTTCGTGTGATTGTCTATGGATACAAGATCAAGAAAATACAACAATGAAGTATGTTTACTTGATATAAAGGTTCGGACTTAACCAAACACAATAGGATTGCTTATCAAGTAAATATGAATTAACGTTTGTGTAATTTACTTTAATTATAATAAAACAATTATAATGCAGAAATATAAATTAAATAACACAACAAGATTTTGCTAACGAGGAAACCGCAAATGCAAAAAAACTCCGAGGACCTTGTCCAGAATTGAATACTCTCAGGATTAGGCCGCTACACAAAATTACACCTAACTTCGTATAGTTGAGACCAAGCAACTAAACCTATAGTTCACCTAGTTCCGTCTGTATTCCCACGCCTCCAACTTAAATAAGTCACGTACTTGGAACAATTCCTTTGGTTCGTACTCCAGATAGTTAAGGAACAACAAATATGTTTGGTATAACCTCTATTCAACCAAGTGATATGAGTCGTACAAAGGCTCTTCCGTTTATCTTAACACAAACTCCTTCGTCAGGTCCTTAGATCTATCTTATGTTCAATTACCGAAGTAATCGTTTAAGATTAAGCCAACAACACTCTTAATCCAAAGAATTGTGTTGATGCCGATCTACTCAACTAATCAATCCAATCTACCACAAGTATAAACCGATTATTAATTGGATCCTCTTTTACCAAAACAAGTATTGTGCACACCAAAGATTATAAACCCAAGTCAAATCTTCAATAACTTCTTTATCTTCAAATCTTCTCAAATCTTCAATAAAACCTTCACACAATCACTTGAATCTCTTGTGATCAATAACGCACAGAACGGAGTCTGTTAACAATGGATTATCACAAGATCGTCTTTAGAACAAACAACAGTCTAAAGATCCCTGTCGAAACTCTGAACTAGTTTGAGTGAATCTTATATCAGAAGAGAAGATCCTCAAGCATAAACAAACTAAGTGTAATCAGATTTCAACCACCGTTAATCAATTAAATCAATCGAAAACAAAAGATAAACCGTGATTATCTAGTTTCCCACCAACGGCACACGCTAGAACTTCTCAATCCCAAAGAAGACTTTAAACTGAGTGGCCGTAAGAGATTTCGCCTAATTAGGTTACTTTCCTCTCTGAATAGGCGGCTACACCAGTAACAACAACAAAAGAGAAGTTTGTTGTTACGAAGGATTAGTTTTATAGAAAGGCAAACTTCATGTATTTATAGACAAGGAAGTTTGGACACCAAGGAATTTCCAAAATCGAAAATATTCTCAAGATATTCATTAAAGCACAAATTCGGTTTCCATAATTCCTGGAAATTCTCTGTCCAAAAATAATGACGAAATCTCTCAAAATCTAATTAGTAAATGCACATTACTAATTATTATATTTCCCTACAAAATGAAATTAATAACCTTAATTAAAATATTCTTAACTTACTTATGTTTCGATCCTGGGATTTTCTTCCTTTAGATATTAAGGAATAACTTTGAACAATTAAAGAAATAAACATTCACAGCACATGTTCAAAGTATGTCGACATCCTTACTTTGTAAGTTCTCTTTCACATTTACAACCTTGAAACCGATTTGCCATACTTCCAAACAAGTTTAGAACTGGTTCATCTGACTTTCAAGAACTATGTGATTGATCAAACAAACATTCGATCACAAACATGGGTTTAACGGTTTTACCAAAACAAGTTTTGGTTCTACCTCCATGTGAGTATTGTGCATAGTCACACTAGCTTTCCGAAAATTCGTTTGACTAGGTACTAGGATCGGTTCCCCACATATATATGGTATCTAACTTATATGTGTTGCACATGTCCATAGAATCGGTTCCCCTTTTCCTAAAAACGTGTTGCACATGTCCATAGGATCGGCTCCCCTTTCTGCTATAAACCTTGTTGCACCTCATACAAGGATCAGTTCCCATTTGTGATGTACTGCACCTCTTACTAGGATCGGTTCTCCTTTCCCAAATTTGGTCATACATAACACAAACCCGATCATACCATCTCAGGTGATTACTTAAGATCGGTTTCACTAATAAAAGTCATACCAATACATAAGTCAGGCCTTTGTGAATAGTTCTACCAAGAACACAAACAAATTGTGAGCGGTCATACTCAATCACACATATTGGTTATTCATAAGATATGCAATGAATAACAAAACCAATAACACCTGGCAATTTCCTTCTCGATTCACAAACAAGTTTATGAACTTACTTCCTTGGAACACATGTAAACATTGTTCCCTAGGATGAAATTTTCACCTCATACCCATACATAATCACAATAGCATTCAAATGATTATGGCGATGTCTTATCTACAAAGTTTAATGGTTAAGCAATAAACCTCATATTGTATTCCTTAATACTATGTCTATCTAGAGTTCAAATATGCTTTGCAGTTATGTTTTCAATATGAGGGACTTGAAAGATACGTTAGGGAATGAAACAGTTCAAGTCAAATATCACTAACCTCAAGTGGAAGGATGATTGTTGTCGTTGTAGCTCCTTGCTTCTTCACATCTTCAAGTCTTCGCAATACTTGTAATGTCTCATATCCTAATACTTTCAAGCTAACCTATACGAAGTTGAATCTAGTACATAATCAGGCGACTCTTAACATGAGTTTTGATTCACTAAAATATGACAACGAAACTTGACATACCAACGCTTGGTGGGTTCAGCCGAGCAATGCTCTAACACCCTACCAACATCTTGATTTTATCAAGAGCAGCATCTAAAATCATCCTCAAGGCGTTTTTCTCGAGCGAGAGAAGCACTTTCTCTGTCATCAAAAATACTTTGTTGAGAGTTAATCCTTGTTTCAGCTTAAACAAGTTTCTCTTTCAAAAAAAAAAATCTCGATGAAGACTTTCACATTCAAATTTCTTTCCAAGTACATCTTCTTCACTGTCTTAAGAAAGGATTGAATAAGTTGGTAACCACAATCATAACCTTTAAAAACCTTTCTTAACTTCTTGTTTTCTCGACAGAGAGGAGTCAGAAACCCAATGAGGCAAGAAATCGTCATCTTTTTCTTTTTCATAAAAGGATGAAACAACTTAGCATACCCTGAGACTTAATCATCTACATCTCTATCGATATCTGAGTCATTATCATTAGAAAGTTCATCCAACTGTTTTTCCAGGAGTGTTTCCCAGTTATCCACAGTTTCTTCATCACTCGAGGTGATTTCATAAAGGTTTACAAATAATGATTCAGATGCGACAGTTTTCTCAGGTGGTGAATCCAAACTTTGAACAAAATCATCTGGTGGATTCTGAACTGGTGATACGCTATTAGAGATAGTACTTTAGTCCATAGAATCAGATTGCTTCAAACACAGACTTATTAGGTCTTCGCGTGTTTGCCTGCTCTGATACCAATTGAAAACGTGGGGGTACCAAAATGCACCACCAACTTTTTATTAGGCAACCTGTATGGACAAAACCTAAATACAATTCTCTTTCTCTCACAATCAATATCCAAGAATCAATCAAGACGTATCCAACAAACAAGGATGAATGTATCTATATTGATTGATTTATGTACAACCTGTGATATTTCAATTATAAAGATAAACAATATAATGCGGAAAAGAAATAACACAGACACCAGAAATTTTGTTAACGAGGAAATCGCAGGTGAAAAAAACCTCGGGACCTAGTCATATTTGAACATCAAACTGTATTAAACCACTACAGACACTAGCCCACTGCCAATTAACTTCGAATTGGAATGTAGTTGATACTGAATTAAACCCTCACTTCAATTTAGTTACAGTCGCGCTCCTTACGCCTCTTGAATCCCAGAAGGACTCCACGCAAATGATTCCCTTAGCCGGCGTCCTTTACAACCTAAGAGTTGTTTCAACTTAATTGAAGACTTTAAACCAATCGGCCTCTCACAGATAAGCCTATACGTGTGATTTCCTTTTTGATCTTATATCAAGGTGAGACTGGAAATTGATAGCAATAGACAAAGTCTATCTAACCTCAAAATTCGGACTTATGCTTCTCGAAGAACAACCTAGATTATTATTCACTTCACAAGTATTAAATTTGTGGAATCAACAAAGTCTGAGACGAAAAGAACTTTGTGATTTCTATATATCTTAATTGATGGAGCAATCACAACAATCAAACAAGATCAGGATACTCGAGCTATCAAGATATAGCTGGACCTGGCTTCACAAATCCCTATGAAGTCTTTTTAGTCGTTAAAACATAATAGGGTTTTGGGAAGAGGGTGAATCTAGTTTACAAATAGGACACACAAAAGTAGTGTCGGGATTCAAAGATCCTAGTTGTTTGAGGTTCCCCTTTTATAGACTTTCAAAGCATATGTTTCTTTAGGTTTAAGCTAATATAACTTTGGAACTAAGCAAACAATATCCACCGTCAGATGAATCTTTAAAATGTGATTGACATATCAAGATATACTCTCTGGTTAAGAAGAACCGTAACTGAACCGTGTACAAAGATATTGTTCATAAACGGTTAGCCGAGACTAGACGATTGAACCATAAGCTTAATCATTTTCATAAATACTTAAGACTTTTAAGTTTGAGTCACAACCATAGGTTATAATATGATCAATCATGTCTATAGAGTGTTCTTAGAGATTTATTCAAATGCTAATTATCTCACAGAAATAATTTGATGTGCATTTGAAATATTTGACAAGGCAAGTACGTGTACCAGGTACCTGTACTCAGCCTTGTTCGTGACTATATTTTTCATGGTACATGTACCGGGTATGTGTACCCTTAAGAAAAATATAAGTTCCATAACATACAGAGCTTTTTCGGTTTGCGTACCGGGTATGGATACTGAAAAAGAGGGGGTCTAACAAGCTCACCCAATATTTCCCTTAGCAATCTGTATGGACTAACTCCAATATACTTTCAAGAGAATCAACTACACAGTCAGACTCAATCTTAAGAAAAAGTACACCAAAGAGTTATATCTCAATTTCTCAATTCAATCCGCAATCAAACAAAGAGGCGAGCCTGATTGAATACAAGAGAAATAACTTGAACGGTAGCAAAGACCAATGTTCAAGGATCAATCAACAGCCAAAGGTTGGATTTACCAATTGACCGATTCAACACACAAACTGTGATATTTCAATTATATAATAAAATATAATGCGGAAAATAAATAACATAGATACCAGAAGTTTTGTTAACGAGGAAACCGCAAATGCGAAAAAACCCGGGACCTAGTCCATATTTGAACACTACTTTGTATTAAGCCGCTACAGACACTAGCCTACTCCAAGTTAACTTCGGACTGGAATGTAGTTGAGCCCTAACCAATCTCACATTGATCAAGGTACAGTTGCGTTTCTTACGCCTCAAGAACCACGCCGGATTCTGCGCACTTGATTCCTTTAGTTGATCTCACCCACAACTAAGAGTTGCTACGACCCAAAGTCGAAGACTTGATAAACAAATTTGTATCACACAGAAAAGTCTATTGAATAGATAAATCTGTCTCCCACAAAAATACCTACGAGTTTTGTTTCGTCTTTTGATAAACCAAGGTGAACAGGAACCAATTGATAAACCGGACTTGTATTCCCGAAGAACAACCTAGTATTATCAATCACCGCACATAATCTTAATCGATTAACGAAACAAGATATTGTGGAATAACAAACGGTGAGACGAAGGTGTTTGTGACTACTTTTTCAATCTTGCCTATCGGAGATAAAATCTTGATCAAATCTTAAAGAAGATAGTACTCAATCACAATAGAAAGTAGCAACATCAGAACACGCAACTACCGAGAAAATAGTAGGGTCTGGCTTCACAATCCCAATGAAGTCTTTAAGTCGTTAACCTACAGGGTTTCGTGAAAAACCTAAGGTTAAAGGAGAATCGATTTTATCTTATGCAACTAGTATCACACAGAAGTTGTGGGGATTAGGTTTCCCAGTTGCTAGAGTTCTACTTTATATAGATTTCAAATCAGGATTTGCAATCTAAGTTACCTTGGTAACAAAGCATTCAATATTTACCGTTAGATAAAAACCTGATTAGATTCAAGCTAATATATTTCAACCGTTAGATCGAACTTATCTTGTTATACACAAATGAAATGTATCTTCATTTAGGTATGAGTAACCGTACCTAAACGTGTACACTTAGTCGATTCAACAATAGTTAACCAATGGTTATCCATATGAGAACTTTCATGTCAACCTTATTCATCTTTAACATAACTAGTTCAAATGACTCAAATGAAACTAGTTAGAGAGTTGTTCAATTGCTTAGATCTCATAGAAGTATACAAGACACAATTGAAGCAAAATCGATTTTGATTCACTCGAATCAACTCGTGAAAATCATAGCCACGGTTTGCAAAAGATTGCATTCCTTATTATATAAATGTTTTAGTTCATGAACAAACCGATTTTAGAAAGTAACCTACTTAAGTGTGCAAACGGGTACGCATACCTAAGTAGCCGGACCGAGTTTGGTTATACCAGTACGAGTAAGGGTACGCATAAGAATTCACACTTCCAAACTCCAACAGAAATTCACGGAACCCAAACTTCCGCCAGTACGCGTACGGGTACGCATACCTAGGTTCCGGACTTTCAACAACCAACCGGTACGCGTACGGGTACGCATACTTAGGTTCCCGGTTTTGGATTTTACACAAATGTGAATACACACTATGTTTATATCTAAACATGGTTACTTGTTCTAAACTCTCATTTCAATCATTGAACCTTTCTTAGAGGATGACAATAGTTGTTATCCACAAACTACTAGCATCAAAGCGATTTTCAAGTTATTGAAATAATCAATATGAATTTCGTCAAGAGTAAAGATTAACTTGGTTAAAGTGAAAGCTTACCAACACATATTTCGAGAAATAGATAAGTGAGTTAAACTCAGCTCGAAATAGCAAATGTGTATAATTGAAGTCTATATAGCAATACGAACGACTTTTGTCTCAAATAGGAGATGGAATAGATAGACTTTTGAGTGATAGATAAGTTCAAGTCTCCACATACCTTTTATTGATGAAGTTCCACAAGTTCCCTTGAGTAGTTCTTCGTCTTCATTTGATGAACGTCGTGGATTCTAAAGCTCAACTACACTTATTATCTTAATCCAAGACTTAGCTACAAGTAGACTAGAAATCAAGACTTATAGTTTTGGGAACTAAACTTGACAAACAAGCTTGAGATAGCAATGCTTGCGAGTTCAACCGAGCAGTGCTCTAACAATATTCCCCTTTGTCAATTTTAGTGACAACTATCAATACATATGGAATACAAAATAAATAAACTTTGTAGCTTCTCATCCAAATGCTTGATCTCCTTGGTTGTTCAACATTACTCGAAATCTTCGTCACTTCCAAGTACTCCCATGATTCCATAGATGTTGAATTCAGCATCATAGTTGTTGAAGATCCGTAGTTATAACAATGAGAAAACAATAACTCTCAATCATTGTTATACAATGTCATAGTATCATTACACAACATCAAAGGTCAATTGTATCAAAACTTCGACAACAATATTATGGTGTTATTTATCACTCCCCCTTAGTCAATACTTCATCTCACATGAAAACTACTCCCCCTTACATAATGATCTGTAAACCATATGTATTTGTAGTGTGAGCTACACATTAATTCTCCCCCTTTTTGTCAATAAAAATTGGCAGAGGTACGAAAATTAGTGGGATCCTAATGAAATTTCCATAGAGACACTTCATGACCAAAAGAAAAGTACATATCAACTTGTTTAGATGTAATCATATAGCCGAAACTAAATGCATTCATAAAGGAGTTTATAAAGATACAAGATGACCCCTATAATATTCCACAGCCGCACTCCCCACAAAGATTTGGCAATTAAGCAAAAGTTCAAATAAGAACTCTCCCTCATAAAATGTCATTCCAAAAGGAACAACAAGAGCGACCTTGCTTTTACAAGAAAAGAAGGATTTCTTTGGACATTAACAAATCTCATGAAACATGAATTTTGTATCCAAAATACTCAATTAAATTAACCACAAGAGAACCCATGATTAATTTAATCGGAAATGCTCACATAAGAAAACTTACGGAGCCGCACAATATTTACACAAGGATGTGGATCAGGGAAAGACCAATACTGCGGAATATTCTAAGATTCATTCTATTTTTGCATAGAGACATATAATATACTTAATCTTTGTAAACAAAAGTCCATCTTATCTTCCATCAATATAAGCATAATGACATAATAGGCTTAACTTTTGTATGTCAAAAGTTCAGTCAATCTTTTATCAATATTTTCATAAAGACATATGAAAGACTTAACTTTTGACCATGTACGGGACAATCATAGTTCACAGACGCAAACACACACACACACACACACACACACACATACACACACATATATATATATATATATATATATATCCCATAAAAAGTTGCAATGTATAAAACCATAAAGATTAATACTACAGAGTCATCTTCCTAATAAACTTTAGAATTTAAATAAATAAATCTAAAAACATTGCAAGATGAAAATTGTTGGAAATAGCTATGTGTACTCACAATAATTGTTATTCCAAACCCTAGTTATCCTTCTTAAAACACAAGAATAAATTCTCATAAGAAGTTTCATAGACATTAAGACCTTTGAAAAATTCTTTATCATCCCCGAACTCCTTGTCGTCAACAGCCATTGGAACATAAGGTTTATGAAGATATGAGTTAATATCAACAAACCTTCTTAAATGATGTCGAACCAAGGCCTTCTGAATTTCAAGAGTCTTAAACACAAAAGCCTTTATTTGCTGCACTTCATTTCTTAATTCCTTCAATTCTTTAAGAACACCAAAAAAATTCTGAAGATTTGAAGGGACAACCCTTGGTTTTCTCACATTCCTTCTTTTCCTTTTCGGATTTGAGAGAAGCGGAGAATTGTCTTTTTCCTTCATGTTTGATGGCTTAACAATCATATTAACATATTTTCCATCATAATTCATTATGCTTGGAGTCTCCATAACAATATGGATTCGTGAAGGGGATTCACAGAACAATCTCAACAAGCAAACTTGTGATAAAAGAGTTTCTTAGAGAAGGAAAAAGGAATATAGGGTTACTGAACCTTTATACACTAAAAGGATTCATGTACGCACAACTCATACCCTAAAGAAGGCAGAATTATCTATAATAACCCTATTTTATTGATATAACAGAGTAAAATATTTTCAAAATCAATTAGATAAGAAAAGATGGAAGAATTCCAAAACAGTGAAAACAAATTGAAAACAAAAGAAAAAACCTCTTTTTTTCTTCTTAAAGCCTGTGAAGTGCCAACTCTTGTATCTTTTGAACCAGGCACGTGAGACAAGACACTTAACCAACATAATTACGTTGTGCTAGGGTGAACAATGATCTGCACACCATACCTTTCTTGAATGGAATTCCTAGCTCTCTGTTTTTAAGACTGTTCAAACCGAAAACTTTGTTCTAATGCTCTAGACAAATCTTTGGAAATTAACTTCTTTGGAGAGGGGATAAGATTACATACCTCGGTCGATTTTTGAACAAGTTTGAGCTTGTTAGCTAATCGATTTTCTCTTCGTTGAAGTTTGTTGACATATCTTATCTTATGTTTGTACTTGAAACATTTTGATAATTCATGACCTTTGAGAGTACAATAAGAACATGTCAGACTGGAGGAAGGTTCATACATCAAAGTTGTGCAGGCTGCTAGACACGTGGTGGAACCTGCAAAAACAGAAAAAGAATTTCCAATGGGCAAAGAGAAATCCATTTTATCCTCCAAGATGGTTGAAGTTTCTTCTGGTAGAATATCGAGATTGATGAACGTATTGCTATAATTATCAAAATCAGCATTTTCACAGAAGAGTGCAGCATTTGATTTTTCGTCTTCATTAGAATCATAATGGTCAGACATTTCATCAAGAGTTGCAGCAAGACCTTTGTTTCTAGTGTACTTTATATGATTTGGACACTCATTTTCAAAATGACCAAAACCTTTACACTTGAAGAACTGTGGCATATCCTCGTCATCAGTATCGTCGGTATCCCTGTTTCTGGGAGGAACACGATTATGAGATCTCTAAACTGTTTCGTGATCAATGAGACTAAATTGTGATCAAGGTCTTCATCTGAAGAACCAGTCTCAAAAAGATCATTTTCATAGATGCCAACACTTTTACTTTTATCGAGTAATTTAGTGTTCTTTTGTGCTTTAAAAGCAATATCCTTTCAAGATTTGGATATATGCTCATGATCAAAGATCTTTAACTTCCCAACGACGGTATTTATGGAAAGCACATCAAGCTTATTTTCTTCAACGATGGCGTGTTTCTTAGAATCATATGTAGATGGCAGCGATCCGAGAATCTTCATCACAATGTCCTTTTCAGGAATAGTTTTACCCAATGCAAAAGATGCATTAACAATTTCAGACACTTTGTGATCAAACTCATCAAATGAATCTTCATCTGCCGTATGAATTTTTTCCCAATCAGAGTTTAGGTTTTGAAGCCTAACTTCTTTTTCACAGGTATTCCCTTCAAATACAGTTTCTAAGATATCCCAAGCATCTTTAGACCGAGTGCACGTAGTCACATGGTGTTGAAGATCTAGGGTAATGGCATGGATGATTGCATTCAACCCGTCAGAATTTTGCTTTGCAGCAAGAATCTCGGCAGCATCATAATCACCAATATCCTTTGGAACAATTACAATGCCTATTGTAATAACCGGGGGAACATAGCCATTAACTACGTAAATCCATGATTGAAAAACACGCGCTTGAAAAAAGGCACACATCGCAATTTTCCACCATAAATAATTCGAGCCATCGAAGACTGATGGTACGTTTATTGAGATAACACTTCTGTCCATAGAGTCAGATCGCTAAAAAACACAGACTTATGAGGTCTTAAACGTGTTTGCCTGCTCTGACACCAATTAAAAAACACAGACATATGAGGTCTCACCCAATATTTCGCTTAGCGATCTGTATGGACCAACTCCAATATACTTTCAAGAGAATCAACTAGACAGTCAGACTCAATCTTAAGAAAAAATACATCAAAGAGTTATATCTCAATTTCTCAATTCAATCCGCAATCAAACAAATAGGAATTTGCGAGCCTGATTGAATACAAGAGAAATAACTTGAACGGTACCAAAGACCAATGTTCAAGGATTAATCAATTTCAATCAACAACCAAAGGTTGGATTTCCTAATTGATCGATACAGTGCACAACCTGTGATATTTCAGTTATATAAAAAAATGTAATGCGGAAAAAAAATAACACAAACACTAGAATTTTGTTAACGAGGAAAACCGCAAATGCAGAAAAATCCCGGGACCTAGTCCAGCTTTAAAAACCACACACTGTATTAAGCCGCTACAGACACTAACCTACTCCAAGTTAACTTCAGACTAGAATTTAGTTGAGCCCTAACCAATCTCACACTGATCAAGGTACAGTTGCGTTCCTTACGCCTCAAGAACCACATCGGATTATGCACACTTGATTCCCTTAGCTGACCTGACCCTGTAGATGGTGGATTTTCGACAAAAGGCCAAAATCGTAAAACCATAATTGTACATGCTCCTGATCCAGCAATCAGATGAATATTGAGGCTCATGTCTCTCATTGAAGCATGAAAGATCATGCCATGAAATCTCTGACTGAGAACACTGTCTCTCAGAGTATATGTAGATGTGTAGTCTCTCAGCTGAGGCAACGGCACATCTCATGAATACAGAGAAATTTCAGTAATTACTTCTATATAGAATCGAAAGATTGGACGGCTCCTAAACAACTTGCCGGCTAGTATAGAGCAATAACGTCTTCAGGATGCAAGAAGGTTTTCCCTGACTATATAAAAGATATATGACATTTCAACAAGCTCATATCTCTTAATTCTCATATAATTAATGCTCCTAGACAGCATGCCTGCTAGTATATAGCCATCAATTAATTATCTCTAATCGTTAACTGAATATTCAACAATATTCTACGATTCTTCGTAATATTTCGTAACTTCAATTTGTGGTTCTTCCCAGCAGAATTCCACGGGTTAGTGATAAATATTCAACGTGCGGGCATCTGAGCAGCTATCGAGTAAGCTCCGACGAAAACGGTGCAAGTGCACTCAACAATAATGCACAAACGAGCACCTGAATGCACAAACGAGCATTCCAAAACACGAAGGAATGATGAACCTATGCAAAATGGGATGGAAAATAATAAAAAAAAAATATTAGCAAAGGCGCTAGGGGACTGGCTCACCGACCAGCCAGTCACGCCGTGGCCAGTCCCACGCCTAATTTCATATTTTATCATGTTTTATTATTTTTCCCTGATCTCATGAAAGTCTTTTCATTTGAGCAAATCTCCTTCGTCTCAAGGAAACTCCTTAATCTCATGGTGTTTCCTCATGTCAAAGAAATAATAAAAATAAGGAAAGGTGTCGTGGGACCGAGCTTGCTGGCCGGTCGGCCATTTCCTAGCCGTGGTCAGTCCCACACCTCATGGTTCCTTATTATTTTATTATTTCCCTCATCCTATGAAAATTCCTGATTTCATGATATTTCCCTAAACTCATGAAAATTATGTAAAATTAGGGAAAAAACGCAAGGGACCGGGCTCATTGGCCGGCCGGCTATGCCCTAGCCGTGGCCGGTCCCATATGCTCTTGTCTCATTATTTTAATATTATTTGTTTCCCTCATCCCATGGAAACTTCTTCACTTCAAGGAAACTCCCTGGTTTCAGCAAACTCCTTGAATTCATGAAATTTTCCTCAAGTCATGAAAAATAATATAAAATTAGGGAAACTCGTGGGACCGGGCCCTAGACGACCGGTCATGCCCTAGCCGGTCCCACACGTGACTTATTTTATTATTATTATTTTTTATGTTTCCCTTATCTCATGGAAACTCCTTGATTTCAACAAATTCCTTGGTTTCAACAAACTCCTTGATTTTATGATATTTCCCTAAAATCATGAAAAATATTATAAAATTAGGAAAAGTGCCTTGGGACCGGGCTCTTTAGCCGGCCGGCCATGCCTTGGCCATAGCCGGTCCCACACTTCATGATTCCTTCATTATTTTATTATTTATTCCTTCATCTCCTGAAGTTTTCCCTGTTTCAGCAAAAATCCCTGATTTCTTCATATTTTCTCAAAATTTTGCTCAAACGCACACCAGAAAATATCGAAATTCTCAGGACTGAGACACGGACATTATGGTGACACAGGCATGTCTCCTTGACCGACCAAGGCCGGCCCCGAGGCTTTCAAAGAGCCGGTCCCATGTGTTTTAACAATTTTGACCTAATTTGATCAATCGCTCATATTGGGTCCAAACTCTTCTCAAACAACTGGGAGTTTGCTCAAACGACCATCAGTTGGTCCCACGACCACCAAGAGCCGGTCTCATGGCCCCTTGGTCGGTCCCTCATCTCTTCATAATCAGGTTTTACTACCTAACGCTCACACGAGCATTATTTTAATAAATGATTAAACCAGCATTTAATCATCCTTTCACCAACTGGTCTTCAAGAGATTTTGGTATTTTGCTTACTTTAGCAAATGGGCATGACATGATCGATTCCTCATCCCATGCAGTCGTTCCCTCCGTCACTCCATGGTTGATTTTCAATAAGTCATCAATTGATCAAAAATTAGGGTTTCGAATCCAGAGCTCTGCAAAAACATGATTCTGAGCAGATTCAAACGCTAATAATTTTACGTTGATCCCATGATCAACACTTTAATAATTATGCTCGGTTCAGATGTCAGCATCTTAAATTAACATTTTGCTCAGACGAGCAATATTCTCAGGCTAAGGAATATTGGTTCAACTATCAATATTCAACGATACTGACAATTCATCAAACGAGCAACATTTGCTCAGATGAGCAATATTTTGCTCGAATATTGGTTCAACTATCAATATTCAACGATTCAGCAACATTTTCTCATCTTAAGTTATCAACATTTATTCGGTACCTTTGTCTTAACAGACATGTTCAATTCATGAGTCTCAGAACATTTAAAAAACACGTTCGACTCAGCAACACAAGGACTGATCGTCCCATGAAGTCAACAAATGACTCCACAATCACGAGACATCAATCGTGTCACATGGGGGATATTAACTAGGGTTTTCGTCTAGCGGTCTGCGGCACATGTTCTCATACACAAGACGAGAATGTGAGCAAGTCGTGCAATAAGTTGGAGGAGTTAGCAAAGTAGTGGGTGGAAAATTAACCAAGTCTTCGCACGATGAGCAACTGGTTTTAACACGATTTCCATTTCTCCACTCTTGGACTCCAGCAACTTTCACACTTCATGGGATCAAGGTGTTTACAATTATAGCAATATAAATAAGTCTCTGGATCATGATTGAAAAACAAGACAATCTCTCGTCAAACAGACAATACGAGATTAACAACTCAACGTCTGAGCAATTACTCTTAACAGAGCAAATTCAATCAATTAAAACTTATTTTATTTCTTCACGCAGAATACCCAACACACCTATAATTTTTGATCACCATTGATCTCACACATTTCACAGCTTCCCTCCTACAGATCGACCCATCTCCCTCTTTGCGACCGAATTGACTCTGGAACGACCATTGTCTTGGTTTAGGTCGGAGTCCTACAGATTGATATCTCGAATCTAAGCACTCCCTTTGCAGTGCATCTGTGTGAGGTTGAGTAGTTTGGTTGGTTCGAGGAGTCTCCATCGCACGGTGATTCCCTCATTTCCTAAAAAAACAGCAAACCGTTTTTCCCCATCTACACACCCACAACTAAGAATTGCTATGACCCAAAGTCGAAGACTTGATAAACAAATTTGTATATGTTCGAGCACTGCTCGGTTCGAACTTTCATGCGTTGCTATTTCAAGCATGCTTTTCAATGTTAGTGATCAAAACTATAAGTCTTGATTTCTAGTCTACTTCTAGATGTCTTGGACTAGGACATAGATTGTATAGTTGAGCCTTGGACTTCACGTCGTTCATCATTTGAAGACGAAGAACTACTAAGGAGACATTGTGGAACTTCATCAACAAAAGGTATATGGAGACTGAAACTCATCTATCATTTGGAAAGTCTATTTCTACTTTATCTCCTATATTGAGACATAATTCGTATTACGATATAGTTTTCTATTATACACATTTGAGATTTCGAGCTGAGTTTATCTCGCTTACGTATTTCTCGGAATATGTGTTGGCAAGCTTTCGCTTCGACCAAGTTAATCTTATATTATTGACGCAAGTCAAAAGATGATCATGCGAAAATTGCCGACTAACATCTTACATGGTTTGTGTGATACAATCATTTGGTGTAGATTTGGAATGTTTCGTTATGATTATTTCAATAACTTGAAAATTCCTTTGATGCTAATAGTGTGTGAAAACGACTATCTTCATCCTCTAAGAAAGTTTCAATGATTGAAATAAGAGTTCAGAACACTTAACCATTATTGTATATGATATGTTGTGTAATCTTGCACATATGTAATCCATGTCCAGGAACCATAGTATGCGTACCCGTACGCATACCTGTTGGCTTGAGAAATCCGGGAACCTAAGTATGCGTACTTGTTCGCGTACTGGCGTAAGGTTCATGTTCGAACATTTCTGCTGGGATTGGAAGTACGCGTACCCGTTTGCGTACTGGTGAAACCCAATCTTGGTCCGGGTATTTCAAGTATGCGTACCCGTTTGCATACTTGAAGGTTGAAGTTCTAAAATCGGTTATGTACATGAACTTAAACATTTATATAGTAAGGAATGCAATCTTTTCAAACCGTGGCTATAATGTTCATGATTGATTCGAGTGAATCAAACCAATTTTTCTTCAATTGTGTTCTTGTATACTTCTATGAGAATATAGCAATTGAACAACTCTTTAACTAGCTTCTGAGTCATTTGAACTAGTTATGGTTAAGATGAATAAGGTTGATATGAGAGTGTTCATATGGCTAACCTCGGTTACCTACTGTTGAGCCAACATAGTGTACACGTTTAGGTACAGTTACATAAACTTAAATGAGGGTACATTTCGTTTGTGTGTAACAAGCTAAGATCGATCTAAAGGTTGAAAGATATTAGCTTGGTTGAATCGGGTTTTTCATCTAACGGTGAATATTGAATGCTTTGTTACCAAGGTAACTTAGATTGCAAACCCTTATTTGAAAACTATATAAAGGAGAACACCAGCAACTGCGAAACCTATTCCCCACACTTCTGTGTGTTATTAGTTGCATAAGCTAGAGTTTATTCTCCTTTGACCTTAGGTTTCTCACGAGACCCTGTAGGTTAACGACTTGAAGACTTCATAGGGATTGTGAAGCCAAACCCAACTATTTTTTCTGTAGTTGCGTGATATGATCTTGTTGTTTCTATCACGTTGAGTACAATTGTAAGAATTGGCTCAAGATTTATATCTCCGATAGGCAAGATAGAAAAGTAATCACAAACACCTTCGTATCATCGTTTGTGATTCCATAATATATTGTTACGTTAATCGATTAAGATTATTATGAGGTGATTGATAATACTAGGTTGTTTTTCGGGAATATAAGACCGGTTTATCAATTTGTTCCTGTTCACCTTGATTTATCAAAAGACGGAAAAAAAAAACTCATAGGTATTTCTGTGGGAGACAGACTTATCTATTCCAGTAGACTTTTCTATGTGAAACAGATTTGTTTATCAAGTCTTTGACTTTGGGTCGTAGCAACTCTTGGTTGTGGGTGAGATCAACTAAGGGAATCAAGTGCGTAGTATCCTGCTGGGATCAGAGACGTAAGGAACGCAACTGTACCTTGAATCAGTATGAGATTTATTAGGGTTCAACTATAGTCTAGTCCGAAGTTCATTGGTAGTAGGCTAGTGTTTGTAGCGGCTTAATACAGTGTGGTGTCCAAAGATGGACCAAGTCCCTGGATTTTTCTGCATTTGCGGTTTTCCTCGTTAAAAAAATTCTGGTGTCATTGTTATTTCTTTTCCGCATTATATTTTGTTATATAACTGAAATATCAGCGGTTGTGCGTTGTATCGATCAATTGGGAAATCCAACCTTTGGTTGTTGATTGAAATTGATTGATTCTTGAATATTGGTCTTTGGTACCGTTCAAGTTACTTCTCTTATATTCAATCGGTCTCGCAAATTCCTATTTGCTGATTGCAGATTGAATTAAGAGTTAGAGATATAAATTCTTGTATATACTTTTCTCAAGATTGAGCCTGACTGTCTGGTTGATTCTCTAGAATGTATATTGGAGTAAGCCCTCTCATATTGCCAAATGAATTGTTGGGTGTGGTTATTGTACCCCCCGCATTTTCAATTGGTACCAGAGCAGGCAAACACATTAAAGACCTTATAAGTCTGTGTTTGTAGCAATCTGTGCTCTGAGAATCTAAGAAGTATCTCACAAGATAACGCATATTGATATGTCTTCCAAAGGTTCTGATTACACCAAAAATCTTGGGTTTGCCTCAAAGGATAACTCCTTAGTATATTCCTCCGGATCCCGAGGGGAAAAAAAGATTTGTGAGATCGTGTCAGAATCTGAATTGGAACTCACCAGATCGTTAAAAAAACCTGCTGAAATCATTGAATTTCAAGTTTCTAAATCAAGACTCTTGAAGATAAGAATGATTAGCTTATTGATGAATTTGAGAAATCTCTTGAAAGGGAACATGAACTCTACAGCTTCATTGAATCTCTCTCTAACAATATCGAAAAATTGGACAGCGAGAAAAGATTAGTATGCTTGAAGATATTGTTAAAGAAGACTCAATTAGAGAAGAACGTTTAGTCAAGGATCATTCATCAGAAATAAACAGTTATCGTGTTGAAAAAGAGAAACTTGTTGCATCTCTTCGATATGCCCGAGAATAGTGTAACATCTTGAAAAAGGAAAACTATGCTTTGATGAATAAGTCATCTTCTGATACTCACAAGACTTTATCGGGCGTAAAGAAAAGTTTCTCCAAGGAATTACCTACTGTGAACCACTTGCAAAATTTACATGTGTCGGAAGAAGTTATGGGTCAAGGCAATCATGTCTCAAATCCACGATGATGTTCTTGAAAAAACGAGGGTCTAACAACACCACCCAATATTTCGCTTAGCAATATGTATGGACTAACTCTGAAATACTTTCTAGAGAATCAACTAGACAGTCAGATTCAATCTAGGTAAAAGTATCTCAAGGAGTTAATATCTCTCTCTTGTTTTGATTTACTCAAGCTAATAGAAATCAGCGAGTCTTTAATCAAACACAAGTAATAACTTGGATGGTACCAAAGACCAATATCCAAGGATTAATCAATGACAATCAACAACCAAATGTTGGATTACTCTAATTGATGATCAAACGCACAACCTGTATTATTTCAATTATAAAGAAAAAACAATATAATGGGGAAATAGAAATAACACAGACACCAGAAATTTTTTTAACGAGGAAACCGCAAATGCAGAAAAACTCCGGGACCTAGTCCAGATTGAACACACACTATATTAAGCCGCTACAGACACTAGCCTGCTCCAAGCTACCTTCGGACTGGACTGTAGTTGAACCCCAATCAGTCTCCCACCTATCCAAGGTACAATTGTACTACCTACGCCTATGATCCCAGCAGGATACTGCGCACTTGATTCCCTTAGCTGATCTCACCCACAACTAAGAGTTGCTACGACCCAAAATCACAGGCTTTGACAATAAACAAATCTGTCTCACACAGACAAGTTTATCAAAGGATCAATCTGTCTCCCACAGATAAAACCTAAAGGTTTTGTTCCGTCTTTTGATAATAATCAAGGTGAACAGGAACCAATTGATAATCCGGTCTTATATTCTCGAAGAACGGCCTAGAGTTATCAATCACCTCACAACAATCTTAATCGTATGGTAGCGAAACAAGATATTGCGGAATCACAAACAATGAGACGAAGATGTTTGTGATTACTTTTTATATCTTGCCTATCGGAGATATCAATCTCAAGCCAATCAATCTGATTGTACTCGTACGATAGAAGATGCAAGATCAGATCCCACAACTACGGTAAAAGTAGTATTGATCTGGCTTCACAATCCCAATGAAGTCTTTTAGTCGTTAACCTGGTTTTAGAAAAAGAAAACCAAAGGTTAAAGGAGAATCGACTCTAGCACGCAAACTAGCATCACACGTAAGGTGTGGGGATCAGTTTTGCACAATACTAGATGTCTCCTTTATATAGTCTTTCAAATCAGGGTTTGCAGTTAATTTACCTTGGTAACAAAATAATCAATATCCACCGTTAGATGAAAACCTGATTTAGATGCAGCTAATATTTCTCAACCGTTAGATCGAAAACTTAGCTTGTTACACACACTTGACAATGCACGTTTCTAGGTTTGTTAACCGTACCCAAACGTATGCGCTTTTTGGTTCAACAATAGTTAACCAAAAGGTTAGCCACACGAGCATTTCATATCAACCATGTTTTTCTTCACCATGACTAGTTCAAATGACTATAAGATGAACTAGTTAGAGAGTTGTTCAATTGCAAGGAAATCTCATGTACTACACAAGACACAATTGAAGCAAAGATGATTTGATTCACTTGAATCGGTTCATGAACTTTTATAGCCACAGTTTGCAAACTGCATTCCTTATTCTTTTTAAGTTTAAGTACAGAAATCATCTTCAGATATATAACCTTCACAAGTTCGCAGAGAAGGTTCGCGGACTTAAGTTACCATGCAGAGTTTACAAACTCCAGCAGAAATTCTCGGGAATGAGAACTTCGCCCGTTCGCGGACTGGGTTCGCGGACTGAGTTCGCGGACTTAGATTCATGCAAATAGTTTGTCAACTCCAACAGAAATTCTCGGGTTTGAGAACTTCGGCAGTTCGCGGACTTGGCTCACGCCATTCTTCCGGTTCTCTTGATCAACAAAGTTCGCAAACTTTGGTTTAAGGAATAGGACTTATACATAAATGTGTTTCCACAACAATGCTTATGTCCACCATTGGTTATGTAATCTAAAATCTCATTTCAATCATTGAAACATTCTTAGAGAACGTTATGTAGTTGTTACACCATTTCTCTTCAAAGCAATTTTCAAGATGATTGAAACATATCATGACTTTCGTCACATGGTAATGATAAACTTGATCGAAGCGAAAAGCTTACCAACACATATTTCGAGATATAGATAGGCGAGGTATACTCGGCTCGAAATACCAAATGTGTATAATCAAAGTCTATATATATAGCATACTACTTCTTGTCTCAAAGAGTAGGAGATAGAGTAGATAGACTTTTGAGTTATAGATAAGTTCAAGTCTTCACATACCTTTTTGTCGAGAAGTTCCACCGGTTCCTTGAGTAGTTCTTCTACTTGTATAATGAATCACCATGAAATCCTTGAGCTCGACTACACTTTCTATCCTAGTCCGAGACTAGCTATAATAGACTTGAAATCAAGACTTATAGTTTTGATCACTAACATTGACAAACATGCTTGAGATAGCAACGCATGCCAGTTTGATCGAGAAATGCTCTAATAGTTCCTTTTGTGGGAAAAAGAATCAGTATGCTTTTCATTGTTTTGCCAGGAGGAAACAGATTTCTGATCTCCATAATTTGCTTCTTTCTACTGTCAACGGAGTAAATAGTCTGAAGAAATCTACAGTGAATTTCTTTCCCGCATAAAACCAGAACTCTTATAAAAATGATCTCTCTTATAGAAATCATCACAGGTTGCATGTTCCCCATTATGGTATAAGCTCTTGTACCACTAATGAACACTTTCCCCATGCTTATAAGAACACGTTTGGTAAGTCTAGATCAAGAAGATGGAAATCCTCCAACTCCTCTCTTTTGGAACCAATTTCTAGAGGTCCTAGATTCAATCCTCAGAAAAATCCTTTCAATGGACTTTTGAAAGGGTTTATAACAAATTCTTCTGAAATAAGTTATAACCGATGGAAAGAAGGAAATACACAGTTGAAACGCTCAAAAAACTTTCAACTCTTCTCCCATGATTCGTCGTGAGACATTTCTCACTCCTTTACCTGATTCCAGGTAATCTCATCCTTGAATCTATCTCGAGAGGTGCAAGGATGATGATTATGGGGGTCTCAAGATTAGTTGTATGTCTTTTATTTAGGCGTTTTCTTATTAATCAATCTGAGTATTGCGATCCTGCTATCATGTCTCAGGCTCTAATTCAAAGTGATTATTGATATATGTCAACAAACATTGTGTTTCCTCTTAATGGATTTTTTTTATCCATCATTCTCTTGTACCTGTCCACGTACGTCTGTGTCCCTCTCCTGTGAGTTTATAGGGATTTTTTAGTGAGAAGTTTCTTCTCTTTACTCATTACATATATATATTTTATATTGTATTGATCCATCCCTAACAAAAAATTATATGGAGAACTCTGCAAAATCTCAAGAGACTGTGCATCTTGATATGGAGGAAGACACTCAAGGACGTGATTCAATTCAAGAGATGGTTCTAAAGAAGATGCTTGCAAGGAAAAAGCACAACTCCTGGATTGGTGAATCTGTCAAGGATTTAACTCGTTTTCGAGACGATTCAAGAGTCGAGTTTGCAAATCTTCAACTGCAAATAAACCAACTCTTAGATGGTTAGGCCAGAATCCTTGCTAATTAAAATATTCTGATACAGAATCAGAAGAAGCTCATCATGGACTGTGTCAAGGCTAGAAAACTTGCTCGGGTTGTTGATCGTAAAGTTTGTGTTCTAACTCACGAACATGGAGTGTCTACGGTTATGATAATAAAGGAAATCAGTGATACCTTTTATGATGGATTCATTGAAAGGTATAAGGTTCTCAAGAACTTTGGTTTTGTCTAGGAAACTTCTTATGAGAATTTTATTCTTGTGTTTTTTAAGAAGGATAACTAGGGTTTTGATAGCCATTATTATGAGTACACATAGCTATGTCCAATGTTTTCATCTTCAATGTTTTTAGATTTATTTAAATTCTAAGTTTTTTGGAAGATGATTTTTGCAATATTAATCTTTATGATTTCATATATTGCAAAGTATTATGGGATATGTTGTTTACGTCCGTGAACCTTGACTGTCCCATACTTGTTCAAAAGTTATCTCTATAATATGTCGATATGAATGTATTGATAAAAGATAAGATGAACTTTTGAATACAAAAGTTAAGCCTTTTATGTCATTTTTGATGGAAGAAAGGATGAACTTTTGCTTACAAAGATTAAGTCTATTATATGTCATTGTGCAAGTAGTGATGAAAAATAGAATGAATATTTGTTTATTCCGCAGTTTTGGTCCTTCCCTGATCCACATCTTTGTACATATATTGTGTTGCTCCGTAAATTCTCTATGTCGAGCATGGCCACTTGAATTGATCATTTTTGTGGCTAATTCAATTGTGATGTTTGGATACAAATTCATGTTCTCATGTGATTTGATTATGTCCAAAAAAATCCTTCTTTTCTCATAAAAGTAAGGTCGCTCTTGTTGTTCTTTCGGGAATGACATTTTATGGGGGAGAGTTCTTTTTGCACTTGTGCTTAATTACAAAATCTTTGTGGGGAGTGCGGCTGTAGAATATTATAGGAGTTATCTTGTATCTTTATAAACTCCTTTGTGAATGCATTTAGCTTCGGCTATATGATTGCATCTAAATAAGTTGGTATGTTATTCTCTTTTGTTCATGAAGTATCTCTATGAAAATTTCATGAGGATCCCACTAGTTTTCGTACCTTTGCCAATTTATATTGACAGAAAGAGGGAGAATTAATGTGTAGTTTCATACTACAAATACATATGGTTTACGGATCATTATGTAAGGGGGAGCGGTTTTCATGTCGAGATGAAGTATTGACTAAGGCAGAGTGATACATATCACCATAGTATTATTGTCAAAGTTGTGATACAATTGAACTTTGATGTTGTGTAATGATACTATGACACTAATGATTTAGAGCAACTGTTTTCTCATTGTTATCGCTACGGATATTCAACAACTACGATGCTGAGTTGAACACGTTTAGAATCATGGAGTACTTGGAAGTGACGAAGATTTCGAGTCGTGTTGAAGATTCCAAGGAGATCAAGCATTTGGATGAGAAGATACAAAATTTTATTCATTTTGTAATCCATATGTATTGATAGTTTTGTCACTAAAATTGATAAACGGGGAGATTGTTAGAGCACTGCTCGGTCGAACTCGCATGCGTTACTATCTCAAGCATGTTTGTCAATGTTAGTGATCAAAACTATAAGTCTTGATTTCTATTCTACTTATAGATGTCTCAAACTAGGACATATATTGTGTAGTTGAGCCTTAGACTTCACGGCGTTCATCATTTGAAGACGAAGAACAACTAAGGAGAGCTTGTGGAACTTCATCAACAAAAGGTATGTGGAGACTGAAACTCATCTATCACTTGGAAAGTCTATTTCTACTCTATGTCCTATATTGAGACATAAGTCGTATTACGATATAGTTTTCTATCATACACATTTGAGATTTCGAGCCGAGTTTATCTCGCTTACATATTTCTTGGAATATGTGTTGGAAAGATTTCGCTTCGACCAGGTTCATCTTATATTCTTGACGCAAGTCAAAAGATGATCATGTGAAAATTGCCGAGTAACATCTTACATGGTTTGTGTGATACAATCATTTGATGTAGACTTGGAATGTTTCATTATGATTATTTCAGTAACTTGAAAATTGCTTTGATGCTAATAGTGTGTGAAAACGCCTATTTTCATCCTCTAAGAAAGTTTTAATGATTGAAATAAGAGTTTAGAACACTTAACCATTATTGGATATGACATGTTGTGTAATCTTGCACATATGTAATCCATGTCCGGGAACCATAGTATGCGTACCCGTGCGCATACCTGTTGGCTTAAGAAATCCGGGAACCTAAGTATGCGTACCCGTTCGCGTACTGGCGTAAGGTTCATGTTCGAATATTTATAATGCGATTGTAAGTACGCGTACCCGTTTGCGTACTGGCGAAACCCAATCTTGGTCCGGGTATTTCAAGTATGCGAACCCGTTTGCATACTTGAAGGTTAAAGTTCTAAAATCGGTTATGTACATGAACTTAAACATTTATATAATAAGGAATGCAATCTTTGCAAACCGTGGCTATGATATTCATGATTGATTCGAGTGAATCAAACAGATTTTGCTTCAATTGTGTTCTTGTATACTTCTATGAGAATATAGCAATTGAACAACTCTTTAACTAGTGTCATGTGAGTCATTTGAACTAGTTATGGTTAAGATGAATAAGGTTGCTATGAGAGTGTTCATACAGCTAACCTCGGTTAACTATTGTTGAGACAACATGGTGTACACGTTTAGGTACGGTTATATAAACCTAAATGAGGGTACATTTCATTCGTGTGTAACAAGCTAAGTTTGATCTAACAGTTGAAAGATATTATCTTGGTTGAATCGGGTTTTTCATCTAACAGTGAATATTGAATACTTTGTTACCAAGGTAACTTAGATTGCAAATTCTGATTTGAAAACTATATAAAGGAGAACTCTAGCAACTGGGAAACTTAAACCCCACGCTTATGTGTGTTACTAGTTGCATAAGCTAGAGCCGATTCTCCTTTAACCTTAGGTTTCTCACGAGACCCTGTGATAGACACATTTTTGTGTCTAATTTGTCCTCAATGTCTGTATTGTTGGAACTCTATTTTTGTACTAATATTGTGTTTTTATGTATTTTTAGGAAATAAACATTTTTGGAAAATTCGGCTCGAAAAGTTGATTTTGGCACCCGGAGGACAAGTGTTATTCGGACTCTCGCTTTTGGATAAGGGGTAACCTAATTACTAAGGGGCACCCCCAGGTCACCCCCAAGGCATCTGCTATTCGCACCCCAGTCCAGGATAGGGGGCATATCATCTTCAACCTTTTGAAATTCAAATTTTGGCGGGAAAAAATTGTTCTTGAACTGCCGTGACTAGGGTTGAGGATTTGAAGGTGTTCCAGTGAGATTCAACGGCCCAAATTAAATGGGTTTGTTCCTAGGGCCTAGACAGAGCTGGTATGGGTGTTGGATTCGGTCAAATTTGGTTAGATAATCGGTGGGAATCAAAATAGGGAATATATTCTCAAATAGGAAAGATATTCTATTCTTGGAATTGTTGGATGGAAGAGACGTGCATGGGTTAACTCTATTGGCTGGAAACTTCTCCTACAGCTCAGAGATGATGCGTGAAAGAGATAAACCAGGAAACAGTCCGTAACAAATCAGAGAAATAAATAAAAAATATTTCGGAAAATATCCTTTTTATGGTCGGATATTCTTGGAGTTATTACAAGGATTGGAGTGACCTGCTGTGTATAAATAGGTCCCTAGTGTCGAGCAGAAGGTGTTAGCGAAGTTTAGAGAGAATTGGTAGAGGTTTAGAGCACTACAGAGCAAGAAAATCCAAGTTGCAGAGATTCTGGTTCTGCTACTGCTGCTGCTGCTGCGAGGAGGAAGAACGTGAAGAACAGACTCTCCAAGCGTCGTTTATCAACAGTGACATCGACTGTCATCTGTGGGTCGTAGTTTCCCAACGACAACATCACTTCAGCTTTGTCGTTGACTCTGGACGCCTTATGTGGGTCGCAAAATCCTGTTTTACATCATTTGCTTGTCTTTCTCTTCATTGTAAAACACTTTTGAGCATCAATGAAATATTTTGAGAGGTTTTCCAACATGATGAGCGGCTAAAATACCTGGTGACTGAGGCGACAGAGATAAAAATGAATTCACTCATGTTTGATTAGTAAATTCTTTTTATAATTTCTTAATTATTTATTTTATTTAACTCACTTGGATCAATAAAAAAAGAGATAAAAATGGTTTTCTTAATTAGTTGTGAATCAGTTTGATGTTTTATGCTTAGAATTAATTCTTTGATAAATCATGCTTAAGGATTACAATTTAATATTTGGACACCTTATAGATTAATAAGTGATTTAATGGAAAAAGAGCTAGATAATAATTATGAAATATTTTTGTAACCAATCAACTTGAAGTAATAGTGAATCCGGAGCCTTAGTCCATTTTAAATCTTGACATCACTCTTTGAAAATTAATTTGCTTTAATTTTATTTAAATCTAAAAAAAAGTTACCTTCACAAGTTCAAAAAGAACCCCAGTTTTCACCACTATCTACAACAACTTTTGAAAAAACATCAAATTTTTGGCGCCGCCGACGCGGACCTGTGCTTTGGTAGAATTTTTTTTTTTAGGTTTATTATTTTTTTTTAGAATTGTTTGTTCCTTTTTACGTTTCTTTTTGTCTTTATTTTGCAGGTTCAAAGTGAAAACTAAGGACTTGGAGAGGAAAAAGCTTAAAGCGAAAAGCGAAAAGAGAAGAAAATAGGACAATTTTAGGATTTAATTTTTAATTCTTTTTGAGTGTGTGAGGAAAACTGTAATTTTTTTTTTATTTTTTTTTATTTTTTCTTTTTGAACTTTAAATTGGACTGGACATTTGGACTTTAATTTTTAAACCCAACGGAAGGGTACCCTTAAATACAAACTGTGTGCAGGGAAGGACGGTGATTACAATATCACCTCGGCCCCTCGGGTTCGCACACGGCATAGGAGTCGTGTCCCTAGTCGACGACAACGGTTCATCCCCCGTCTGGTACGGGAGGTAAGTCCAATCGAAACACTCGCGAATCCCCTGCAAGCGAGTTACTGTACTCCTTAAGGTGCTAATTGTTTGAGGACGAACCAGACTGTCTTTATTTTCCTAGTAAAGGACAAGGCCTGGCCTAAACAAGATAAGGGTTCGGATTTCATCACCGCTCCCTTCTTGCCCGCTTTAGGAGAACAAAACCTAACGCGAACCCAAGCTTTAAAATCTGATTAGAAAGAGACCTATAGGGTATCGAGCTTGTTAGGAAAAAATTTCGAAGGATATTGGTTATTCTTTTAGCATACTTCGAAGTTCATGACGGTTTCTGTGAGTTGAATGCGTGACTGCGCCGCCTTGTACTGCGGTGAGGCCTTGGGTATCAAAGCTCCACTAAGCTTCCCTCGCCTCGATTGAACTTACTTTGACTCGGATTGATTCCAGAGGGGTTTGCTTAAATTGTAACGAATTCCCTTTAGAGATATAGAAGCTAGTCTAGAAACAATCTAAGTGAGCCATCATGCTTGTTGTTTGCTAGAAATCTCTAGGTTTGTTGTGGTAAAGTCGAGTCAGCCTGCTGTGTGATTGCTAGAACCTTCCTGTTAGGATTTTTATTTCTTTTTGATTTTTTTTAGTGTATGACCGATTTTGTTAATAGGGCTTGGAAAAGAGATACTCTAGGTCGATTGATTAGCGAAAAACCTAGTAGTTCTTCTGATATAAGCAGGGAGCTCGAAGATTGTTCTTTTGAGAGCCCTGTTTTTGGAAACTTCAGTTTTAAGAATCTGTCTCTTCGTGAGGAAAGTACCCCTAGTACTTCTGTTGTGCCAGCGATGGCAACTTTGAAAGATTACATGTTCCCAACTAGGTCCAACCGAGCTTCGTGCATTAAATTGCCAGCCACTACGGCTAATTTCGAGATAAAACCTAGTATTCTTCAGATGATCCCTATATTCTTAGGAAAATATGATGAGAACCCTTATTTCCATATTAGGGACTTTGAGGAAATTTTCGGGACAATTAGAATAAAAGACCTTACTGATGAAGTCTTGAAACTTAAGATGTTTCCCTTTTCCTTGAGAGATAAATCCAAGACCTGGCTGAACAACCTACCATCTGAATCCATAGAAACATGGCAGGAACTTATCGCTGCCTTCTATATGAAGTTCTACCCTAAGCATAAAACTGCAGCTGTTAGGCAAAACATTAGTACTAGTGTGCAACAAGAGGGAGAGTCTCTTTATAGGTTTTTAGAGAGATTCAATGATCTCCTATCCCAGTGTCCTCACCATGGATTTGATAAGATGAAACTTGTAGAGATTATTTATAATGGTTTAGACTATTCGACCAAAGCCATGGTCGAGTCTATGTGCGCTGGTGAATTCACTAGTAAAAATGCTTGATGTTTTTACCTTCTTAGGAGCTATCGCTGAGAAATCCCAACAATGTGAGTCTTGTGTGGAACCCCCTAAAAGACTCTTAGTCAATAGAAGTAGCACCAATATCGTAGATACAAGTTTTGCGCCAGATGCCAAGTTTGATGCTTTATCTAGAAGGTTAGAAGCGTTGGAAATGGGTCAACCTAAAAATAAGTCCCTTGTTGAACCTAATAGAGCCTCTCAAATCTCTAGTTGTGGAATAGAGCCCGATAACTCCTAAGTATAAAGACCCAGGTGCACCTACCATTGCTTGCACGATAGGAAAATATCGGGTAGAAAAAGCTTTACTTGACTTAGGAGCCAATGTGAATCTACTACCATACCATGTGTACTTAAAGTTAGGACTTGGTGAATTGAAACCTACCAAGATAACACTCCAGTTAGCTGATAGGTCTGTTAAAATTCCTCGTGGTGTGATAGAGGATGTTCTTATTGAGGTCGACAAGTTTATTTATCCTGTGGATTTCGTTGTCCTAGATACCCAACCTGTCCCTGACCCAGAGAACCAGATACCTGTGATTTTAGGTCGCCCATTCTTAGCTACGTCTAATGCAATCATAAACTGTCGAAATGGTATCATGAATCTATTTTTTGGTAATATGACTATTGAGATGAATATTTTTAATATCAATAAGCTACATTCTGAGCTAGATAACACGTGCATTGAAGAGGTGAACATGATAGGAACCTTAGTTCAGTAGCGATTACCAAACATTGTATCGGAAGATCCGTTAGAGATTTGTCTACCCCATTTTAGCCTGGATTTCGACGATGATAGCAACATTGTTCAAGTAAATTCTCTATTGGATTCTATTCCTGTGTTAGATATCGATATATGGAAAGATAGGTTTGAAACATTGCTAGCTTCTGAGTCTACCTTAATACCTTGTTTAAAAGAGCCTCCTGAGTTGGAGCCTAATTATACATTTTTAGGCCCACCCGAGTCTTTTCTTGTGATTATAGCTTCCGATTTGGATAGTGAACATGAGAATAGGCCAGAGACCGTGCTTCAAGAAAATAAGGAAGCTTTAGAGTGGACCATAGCAGATATAAAGCAAGTAGAGGATGAACCACCTGATCATAACTTAGAGAAAGCAATCGACCTTTTTCAAGAAACCCATGGTCTAGAAATTAGGAATATTGTGACCAGTCTATGTAGAGACAACCAAAATCCTAAGTTTTGGAGTAGAGAACTAGAAGAATCTCTTGAGTATTTTAAGGACTGGGATGATCCGGAAATTCAAGCAATAATCAGAGGTAGGGCTGAACATGGTTTCGGTTTTTCGCTGGAACCTGACCAAACCAGACCAATTAGGAAGAAACCAAACCGAACCATTTGTTAATGGATTGGTTACGGTGTAGAAAGTGGAAAACCGATAGTGTTGGTTTTGGTTTGGTTTGACCTCTAAAACCGAACCAAAAACCATTAGAAAACCGATTAATTTTTAAACTTAGTTTCTACCTTTAATTTACAAGTATTAGATTCTACCCATTGATTTAGAGGATAAATAGCAACCCTAAATTTAATATTTCATTATGATACTCTCCCTCTTTCTCTTTCTCCTTCTCTCAGTCGCCTCCCTTCTCCACCCCCAACTACAGCCGCTGCTACTCGACTTTTTTCTTCCCGTCTTCCTTCTTTTTTATTTGTCAATAACTAAATTAAGATATATTATATATCTTCTTTTGATCTATAGAATTAGAGTAAGCTTTAACTATTCTTGATATTTTTTGTATTTTTTTTGTATGTAAATTTGTGTAAACCAATGCTATCGGCAACTACGTTTTTTTTATCTGTAGATTTGTGTTCTTTTTTTTTGGCTTGACATAATTATTGGTTAACCAAAAACCACTGGGACAAACCGAAACCAACTGGAACCATTTGGAAACCAAACCAATGGTTAATGGATTGGTTTGGTTTAGATTTTTAGAAACCAATAGTATTGGTTTCGGTTTTGGTTTGGCTAGAAACCGAACCAAAACCGACCATGAACAGCCCTGATCAGAGGTTTGTCTGAGAGTGGCCAAAATCTTAAGTTTGGGGGTAGTGATGATTTTTGTGATCGTCAAGTGTCCCTAATTCGAGTCCCTAACTTGGGACTCGAACCTTGTACGTCTGAGATACTAATAGAGTCTGTTCAGACTCCGCAACCCGATCCTCCTGATACTGTCCAGGAGGTAACCCAGGTATTAGAGACCCATTTTGCGGATGACTCTAGTTATCGAGACACACATATGAAGCTCAATCATGCAAACCCAGTTGTCTTGACATAAACCTTAGATGAGGACGTGATCCTTCTTTTCATTTGTCTAAACCAGTGTAGTTGTCTCATACTTGTGTTAGCTCTATTTGGTCTTGTGGATCCACAATTGTTTCGACTATTGGTATACGACTTTGGAAGGTGACAATTCATTTAGAGGTATTTGATGTCTAGCTAATGACTATAAATTTAGCATTTATTGGGAGGCTCCCGCGCTCATGTGATACGGTAATATCCTTCCTTATTTCTTTTCCCTCCAGTGGTATCAGTTTCTCCTTGTTCATGCTTTTAACTTCATCTTTAGAACATTGAGGACAATGTTAGATTTAAGTTTGGGGGTGGGGAAGAAACTTTTTGTTGGCTTAAACTCCAGAGCCTAGAAATTTATGCGTATTCAGGATGGCACTAACTAATCTAAGTGGATGGAAGCATCTTGGTTGTAGGAGTTGAGGAACCAATCTAAATAGATGGAAACATCTAAAGAGTCTATTCATAAAAGCACAGAGCTCAGGTGTTAGAAATAACATGATAGTTTCACCATATCTCGTTGAGTCCTTTTCACTTCTATTTTTATTTTATTTTGTTTTTAAACTATGTACTCTAAGTGATCAGGTGGGGCTCACGATTCAAGTTGTTACCAATGCTAGGGTGAATTAGAGTGATTGAGATATATAAAAAAAAAAAAAATTGAGACCAGACCATTTGACCAAAAGGAATAAATTCAATAAAGTCGACCACTGGTACCCTTGTATATGCCAGTTGTGTTGACCTAGAGTTAGGTTATCGACCACTGGTTCCCTTGTATATGCCAGTGTGTTGATATTAGTCAGACTAGTATCTCAATCCATTAGGATAGGTTCATTTTGGCGGAGGCCTTCAGACATATATGAGAAACGCCGTTCACTTAGTAAACATCAAAACCATCTATGTCTTTTTATATCCATCTCTTAATCTTTCCATGTGATTATTTTGACTCCGAGTATGATGTCCATAGTGCAACTATCTGAGTAGAGCTCTGTCACTTATATATGAATTTTAGTATGCTTGAGTGCAAACTCGTGTACATCAATTGGAATTTCGCATCAGGGTACTTCCTCTTGTAGTCAATAAGTATGCCAACCAAGGAGATTCTTTAGTGCCTTCCAAGGTTCGTTGTAGATAGCTAGGGTCTGGAGTATAAATGTTTTGTGGGTACACCTCTGGTAAACCCTCCGGAGACAACACTCCGCCACTAGGGCCACCTAGTGGTTTAACGGCTTGCTGCACGTGCTAAGTGTAGTCATTTTATTAGATTTGCTCGAGGACTAGCAAATAATAAGTTTGGGGGTATTTGATAGACACATTTTTGTGTCTAATTTCTCCTCAATGTCTGTATTGTTGGAACTCTATTTTTGTACTAATATTGTGTTTTTAGGAAATAAAAATTTTTGGAAAATTCGGCTCGAAAAGTTGATTTTGGCACCCGGAGGACAAGTGTTATTTGAACTCTCGCTTTTGGATAAGGGGTAACCTAATTACTAAGGGGCACCCCCAGGTCACCCCCAAGGCATCTGCTATTCGCACCCCAGTCCAGGATAGGGGGCATATCATCTTCAACCTTTTGAAATTCAAATTTTGGCGGGAAAAAATTGTTCTTGAACTGTCGTGACTAGGGTTGAGGATTTGAAGGTGTTCCAGTGAGATTCAACGGCCCAAATTAAATGGGTTTGTTCCTAGGGCCTAGACAGAGCTGGTATGGGTGTTGGATTCGGTCAAATTTGGTTAGATAATCGGTGGGAATCAAAATAGGCAGATATTCTCAAATAGGGAAGATATTCTATTCTTGGAATTGTTGGATGGAAGAGACGTGCATGGGTTAACTCTATTTGCTGGAAACTTCTCCTACAGCTCAGAGATGATGCGTGAAAGAGATAAACCAGGAAACAATCCGTAACAAATCAGAGAAATAAATAAAAAATATTTCGGAAAATATCCTTTTTATGGCCGGATATTCTTGGAGTTATTACAAGGATTGGAGTGACCTGTTGTGTATAAATAGGTCCCTAGTGTCGAGCAGAAGGTGTTAGCGAAGTTTAGAGAGAATTGGTAGAGGTTTAGAGCACTACAGAGCAAGAAAATCCAAGTTGCAGAGATTCTGGTTCTGCTACTGCTGCTGCTGCTGCAAGGAGGAAGAACGTGAAGAACAGACTCTCCAAGACCGTCGTTTATCAACAGTGACATCGACTGTCATCTGTGGGTCGTAGTTTCCCAACGACAACATCACTTCAGCTTTGTCGTTGACTCTGGACGCCTTATGTGGGTCGCAAAATCCTGTTTTACATCATTTTCTTGTCTTTCTCTTCATTGTAAAACACTTTTGAGCATCAATGAAATATTTTGAGAGGTTTTCCAACATGATGAGCGGCTAAAATACCTGGTGACTGAGGCGACAGAGGAGCTATTCACTCATGTTTGATTGGTAAATTCTTTTTATAATTTCTTAATTATTTATTTTATTTAACTCACTTGGATCAATAAAAAAAGAGATAAAAATGGTTTTCTTAATTAGTTGTGAATCAGTTTGATGTTTTATGCTTAGAATTAATTCTTTGATAAATCATGCTTAAGGATTACAATTTAATATTTGGACACCTTATAGATTAATAAGTGATTTAATGGAAAAAGAGCTAGATAATAATTATGAAATATTTTTGTAACCAATCAACTTGAAGTAATAGTGAATCCGGAGCCTTAGTCCATTTTAAATCTTGACATCACTCTTTGAAAATTAATTTGCTTTAATTTTATTTAAATCTAAAAAAAAGTTACCTTCACAAGTTCGAAAAGAACCCCAGTTTTCAACACTATCTACAACAACTTTTGAAAAAACATCACCCTGTAGGTTAACGACTTGAAGACTTCATTGGGATTGTGAAGCCAGACCCAACTATTTTCTCTGTAGTTGCGTGATCTGATCTTGTTGTTTCTATCGTGTTGAGTACAATTGTAAGAATTGGCTCGAGATTTATATCTCCGATAGGCAAGATAGAAAAGTAATGACAAACATCTTCGTCTCATCATTTGTGATTCCACAATATCTTGTTTCGATAATCGATTAAGATTATTGGGAGGTGATTGATAATACTAGGATGTTCTTCGGAAATATAAGACCGGTTTATCAATTGGTTCATGTTCACCTTGATTTATCAAAAGACGGAACAAAAAACTCATAGGTATTTCTGTGGGAGACAGATTTATCTATTCCAATGAACTTTTCTGTGTGAGACGGATTTATTTATTAAGTCTTCGACTTTGGGTCGTAGCAACTCTTGGCTGTGGGTGAGATCATCTAAGGGAATCAAGTACGTAATATCCTGCTGGGATTAGAGACGTAATGAATGCAACTGTACCTTGAATCAGTGTGAGATTGATTAGGGTTCAACCACAGTCCATTCCAAAGTTCATTGGTAGTAGGCTAGTGTCTGTAGCGGCTTAATACAGTGTGTGGTGTTTAAAGCTAGACTAGGTCCCGGGGTTTTTCTGCATTTGTGGTTTTCCTCGTTAACAAAATTCTGGTGTCTGTGTTATTTCTTTTCTGCATTACATTTTGTTATATAATTGAAATATCACAGGTTGTGCATTGTATCGATCAATTAGGAAATCCAACCTTTGGTTGTTGATTGAAATTGATTGATCCTTGAACATTGGTCTTTGGTACCGTTCAAGTTACTTCTCTTATATTCAATCCGGCTCGCAAATTTCTATCTGTTGATTGCAGATTGAATTAAGAGTTAGAGATATAAACTCTTGTATATACTTTTCTCTAGATTGAGTCTGACTATCTAGTTGATTCTCTAGAAAGTATATTGGAGTAAGTCCTCTCAGATTTCCAAATGAATTTTTGGGTGTGGTTGTTGTACCCCCGCATTTTCAGTATCACACAGAAAAGTCTATTGAATAGATAAATATGTCTCCCACAGAAATACCTACGAGTTTTGTTTCGTCTTTTGATAAATCAAGGTGAACAGGAACCAATTGATAATCCAGACTTATATTCCCGAAGAACAACATAGTATTAACAATCACCTCACAATAATCTTAATCGATTAACAAAACAAGATATTGTGGAATCACAAACGATGAGACGAAGGTTTTTGTGACTACTTTTTAACCTTTCCTATCAGAGATAAAATTTCGAGCAAATCTTAAAGAAGATAGTACTTAATCACAATAAAAAATAGCAAGATCAGAACGCACAACTACAGAGAAAATAGTTGGGTCTGGCTTCACAATCCCAATGAAGTTTTTAAGTAGTTAACCTATAGGGAATCGACTATAGCTTATGCAATTAGTATCACACAGGAGGTGTGGGGATTAGGTTTGCCAGTTTCTAGAGTTCTCCTTTATATAGATTTTAAATCAGGGTTAGCAATCTAAGTTACCTTGGTAATAAAGCATTCAATATTCACTGTTAGATTAAAACCTAATTAGATTCAATAACTAATATCCTTCAACCTTAGATCGAACTTAACACAAATGAAATGTAACTTCATTTAGGTTTGAGTAACCGTACCTGAACGTGTACACTTAGTCGGTTCAATATTACTTAACCAATGGTTAGGCATATGAGCACTTCATATCAACCTTATTCATCATTAACATAACTAGTTCAAATGACTCAAATTAAACTAGTTAGAGAGTTGTTCAATTGCTTCGATCTCATAGAATTATACAAGACACAATTAAAGCAAAATCGATTTTGATTCACTCGAATCAATTCATGAACATCATAGTCATGGTTTGCAAATGATTGCATTCGTTATTATATAAATGTTTTAGTTCATGAACAAACCGATTTTAGAAAGTAAGCTACTTAAGTATGCAAACGGGTACACATACCTAAGTAGCCGGATCGAGTTTGGTTACGCCATACCAATTCACACTTCCAAACTCCAGCAGAAGTACGCGTACGGGTACGCATACCTAGGTTCCGGACTTCCAACAACCAACCAGTACGCGTACGGGTACGCATACTTAGGTTCCCGGTTTTGGATTTTACACAAATGTGAATACACACTATGTTTATATCCAAACCTGGTTACTTGTTCTAAACTCTCATTTCAATCATTGAAACTTTCTTAGAGGATGAAAATAGTTGTTATCCACAAACTATTAGCATCAAAGCGATTTTCAAGTTATTGAAATAATCAACATGACTATCGGCAATAGTAAAGATGAACTTGGTTAAAGCGAAAGCTTACTAACACATATTTAGATAAATAGATAAGTGAGTTAAACTCAGCTAGAAATAGCAAATATGTATAATTGAAGTCTATATAGCAATATGAATTTTGTCTCAAGTAGGAGATAGAATAGATAGACTTTTGAGTGATAGATAAGTTCAAGTCTCCACATACCTTTTGTTGATGAAGTTCCACAAGTTCCCTTGAGTATTTTTTCGTCTTCATTCGATGAACGCCGTGGAGTCTAAAGCTCAACTACACTTACTATCCTAATCCGAGACTTAGCCATAAGTAGACTAGAAATCAAGACTTATAATTTTTGCAACTAATCTTGACAAACAAGCTTGAGATAGCAACACTTGCGAGTTCGACCAAGCAGTGGTCTAACAGATACCACACCGGTTTCAGAACCAACAATTTTTTTTCGGTATGCATATTAGGTATGCTCATTGTTATAGGTTCACGAGTTCACAGAATATTTGTGGTATGGATACGGGTTATGCGTACTACCAAGTCGTTACCGAACTATAGCTACGCCGGTACGTGTACTGGGTACATGTACTATGGCTTCAGACCTACAACAGTTTTCCCAGTTTGTGAAACTGGTATGCATACTGTCATGTATCCAGATTTTCAGTAGTTTTATATTTCTCTCTAGATCAATTCGAAACATTCCCAAATAACATCAATTACACATATTACTGTTTCAGGCTATTTTCTAATGATAATTCTTGAATCGCAATTTAGATTATGAACAATAAATTTTTCTTAACCGAAATTCATCAAGTACGAACAAATGTTCATTAAGCTTAGTCATATATATTTTGAGAACTAATTACCAAGATAAACTTGACTCCAAATTCTTGTTATGCTTGCAATAGTCTAATTAGTCATGCGACAACGTCTCATAGATAAAAGGATGAATATAACTTGAGAAATAGGTGGTTCAGTTTTCACTTACCTTTTGCTGAAGAAGTTCTCCAAAAGCTTCGGTTAATCTACGAATTCAAACGGTAGAACGCACTGATGTCCGATTCTCAACTGGACACTTCTATCCTAATCCGAGACTTAACTAATTATAGATTATAAATCAAAGTATAGTTTTGACAACTAAATTTGACAACAAGATTGAGACCGAAACACTTGTGAGTTCGACCGAGCAATGCTCTAACATTGTGTATATTACGCTTGTTTTATATTATGTAGGTATTTTTGAGTCATTTAAGTGAAAGAAGATAAATATGACTTCAAATCATTACTCGGTGGTATTGGATGTTAGCAAGTTCGAAGCTGGAAAGCGCAAAAGTCTCAATTTTGTTTCAAAATAATTTTTTGGGGGAGTGTCACTAGATAACCCTTACCACTTTTTTGGTGCTCATTATCTAGCCCCATGTCATAACCTAATGAGGTTGAGTGGGAGAAGGAAGAATTGGTTCTTTTTCTTTTTGTTTCTCTTCTTGTCTGAGCCGTAAAGAAATTAGGTTGATGGTGATTGATTGAGAAGAATACGAGATCAGGTGTTGTTTCCATGAAATCGATTCGAGAAAGAATGAAGAATTGGTTGAGCTTATGTGATTTTGGGTTCAAACTTGTGGATGTATTTGAAGGGTTACTGCCATTCATAACTGCTGGAGAATGAAGATAAGAATGCAGCCGTAATTGAATCTCTATTGAGTTTATGAGGATGGGTTTTGATCCGCTGAAGTGCTGCTAGTTTGGGACAAAAGTTGAAGTTCAGAAATGAACACAGAGATTGAAGCAGTTAGGGTTTGCAAGTAGTTGTGTTAGTGAAATCTGGGGTTCAATTGGTGAATTCAGCAGGATAGAGATGTAGCTGATGTGTTTCAACAGGGTTTTGAGTTGGTGGTTACCGAAAAATACAAATGAAGAAGAAATTGGGAGTTGTTCAATTGATTTTGTTGGTGATTGGAGATGTAGTCGTGATTAGATGATTGTGTATGGGTAGAACATGGATGCAGTGATCTTGGGTGAAGAGAGTATGGGTTATTGGTGCCGATGTTGCAGTTGAGAGATGGATTAACATTTGGCAGCAAGGGGTGTTGGTGCTAGACAAATGAGAATGGGACTACAGACAGTGATGAGATTATGGTGGTTCAGATTGATAAACACAATTCAATATTAAGATTTATATATTTCATTTAAAATCAATCTTCAGAGAAGATAAATCTGGTAAAGTAAAACAAATAAAAATATCTCTCTTGGTTTTGACTTTCCACAAAGGGTGTTTTATATGTTAACCTACTACAGACTGACACACAATAATTTCACACACACCTATCACAGTACACAGCAGTAATAACCAATCAAAATACAAAATAGAAGTAACTATTCACACGTGTTGAGAACACGAGACTGATATTCACTACCCCCCTCAAGCTCATGAGGAGTAAGAACTCTGAGTTTGTGTCTGAGCAAGTTCAAACGCGGGCCATGTAGAGCTTTGGTGAAGACGTCAGTCATCTTATCAAGAATAGAGATATAAAATACTTGCAGCTGGTCAGATTGAATCAATTCTCGAATAAAGTGAAAATCGATGGCAACATGCTTCATTTTGCTATGCATCACTGCATTGGTAGCTAAGGAGGTATAAGAAATATTATCACAACCAATAGAGAGAACCACGGGCAAAAAGATGTGTAAATCTCGCAGCAGTTGACATACCCACACTAATTCTGCAGTTGTTTGGGATAAACACCTATATCCAGCCTCAGTGCTAGACCTAGCAACTGTACAATGTTTTCTTGAAGACCATATGATAGGATTAGGACTAAAGAACAAACAGAATCCGCTTGTAGATTTTCTATAAGCGGGACTACCTGCCCAATCAGCGTCACTAAACCCTTGCAATGCAACAATGCCTTTGGTAAATAAAATACCATAGTCTATAGTCCATTTGACATAGCGGAGAATCCTTTTGGCAGCAGTCACATGTGTGGTAGTTGGTCTTTGCATGTGCTGGTAGACTTGGTTAACTGCAAAACTAATCTTCGGTCTGGTCCAAGTAAGGTATTGAAGACCACCAACTAAGGATCGATACTCAATAGGGTTGTCAAGAAACTCACCATCACTAGGAACAAGTTTGAGTGCAGGACAAGCAGGAGAACGACAGGGTTTAGCACCAACCATGTTTATGTGTTTGAGCAGATCTAAAACATACTTGGATTGAGACAAGAAAAGTCTAGACTTGTCCCTCTTAACCTCCAAACCAAGAAAAAGAAGAAGAAGGGAACCAAGATCTTTATCTGGAAAAGAATTCTTAGATGGGTAATAATGGATTGAATAAAAGTAGAATCATTACCAGTAAAAAGAATGTTATCCACATACACCAGACAAATAACCAAGCGATTTCCTTCTTTGATAACAAACAATGAAGTATCTGCAACATAAGCAACAAACCCTAGAGATAACATCATATTGGAGAGTTTCTCATACCAAGCTCTAGGAGCTTGTTTCATACCATATAAACTTCCTCATTGAGGTCACCATGTAAAAAGGCATTGCTAATGTCTAATTAAGAAATGGACCACTCAAACTGCACTGCAAGAGAGAGTATTAACTGTATGGTTGTAGGTTTAGCAACAAGGATAAATGTCTCTGAGAAATCAATACCCCGTTGTTGATGAAACCCCTTGGAGACCAACCTGGAATTGTGCTTATCTATAGTGCCATCAACTTTGTGTTTGACCCGAAAAACCCATTTGCACCCCACTACATTTTGATCAGGAGAAGGTGGTGTTAGAGCACTGCTCGGTCGAACTCGCAAGCGTTGCTATCTCAAGCTTGTTTGTCAAGTTTAGTTTCCAAAACTATAAGTCTTGATTTCTAGTCTATTTATAGCTAAGTATCAGACTAGGATAGTAAGTGTAGTTGAGCTCTAGACTCTACGACGTTCATCATGCAAAAAACGAAAAACTACTCAATGAACTTGTGGAACTTCATCGACAAAAAGGTATGTGGAGTCTTGAACTTATCTATCATTCAATAGTATATATATTATATCTCATATCTTGAGATAAAAGTCGTATTACTATATAGACTTCGATCATACACATTTGCTATTTCGAGACGAGTTTATCTCGCTTATCTATTTCTCGAAATATGTGTTGGTAAGATTTCGCTTTGGCCAAGTTCATATTTAGTCGTGACGAAAGTCATGTTGATTATTTCAATAACTTGAAAATCGCTTTGATGAAAAATAGTTTGTGAATAACAACTATATAACATCCTCTAAGATAGTTTCAATGATTGAAATGAGAGTTTAGAAACATGTAACCATCTTTGGATATAAACATGGTATGTTCTCACATTTGTGTAAAAGTCCAAAACCGAGAACCCAGAGTATGCGTACCCGTACGCGTACTGGTGTTTATTGGAAATCCGGGTAATTATGCGTACCCATACGCATACTGGCGGTAAGTTCACGTCCATGAATTTCTGCTAGAGTTTGAAAGTGAAAAACAAACTCAATTCGGTTACTTAAGTACGCGTACCCGTATGCATACTTAAGTAGGTTACTTTCTAAAGTCGGTTTTTTCATGAACTAAAACATTTATATATTAAGGAATGCAACCTTTGCAAACCGTGGCTACAATGTTCATGAATTGATTCGAGTAAATCAAAACCGATTTTGCTTTGATCTTGTCTTGTATACTTCTATAAGATCTAAGCAATTGAATAACTCTCTAACTAGTTCATTTGAGTCATTTGAACTAGTTATGGTGAACATGAGTAAGGTTGATATGAAAGTGATCATATGGCTAACCATTGGTTAACTATTGTTGAACCAACTAAGTGTACACGTTTAGGTACGGTTACTCAAACCTAAATGAAGTTACATTTCATTTGTGTATAACAAGATAAGTTCGATCTAACGGTTGAAATATATTAGCTTGAATATAATCAGGTTTTCATCTAACGGTGAATATTGAATGCCTTGTTACCAAGGTAACTTAGATTGCAAATTCTAATTTGAAATTTATATAAAGGTGAACTCTAGCAACTGGGAAACCTAATCCCCACACCTCCTGTGTGATACTAGTTGTATAATATAAAGTTGATTCTCCTTTAACCTTAGTTTTTTCACGAAACCCTGTAGGTTAACGACTTAAAGACTTCATTGGGATTGTGAAGCCAGACCCAACTATTTTCTCTGTAGTTGCGTGATCTGATCTTGTTGTTTCTATTGTGTTTGATTATAATTGTAAGAATGGCTTGAGATTTATATCTCCGATAGGCAAGATAAAAAAGTAGTCACAAACACCTTCATCTCATCGTTTGTGATTCCACAATATCTTGTTTCGCTAGTCGATTAAGATTATTGTGAGGTGATTGATATTTCTTGGCTGTTCTTCGAGAATATAAGTCCGGTATATCAATTGGTTCATGTTCACCTTGATTTATCAAAAGACTAAACAAAACCCGCAGGTATTTCTGTGGGAGACAGATTTATCTATTCCTCTAGACTTTTCTGTGTGATACATATTTGTTTATCAAGTCTTTAACTTTGGGTCGTAGCAACTCTTAGTTGTGGGTGAGATCAGCTAAGGGAATAAAGTGTGTAGTATCCTGCTGGGATCAGAGACGTAAGGAGCGCAACTGTACCTTGACTCAGTGTGAGATTGATTGGGGTTCAACTACAGTCCAAACCGAAGTTAGTTTGTAGTAGGATAGTGTCTGTAGCGGCTTAATACAACATGGAGTTCAATCTGGACTAGGTCACGGGTTTTTATGCATTTGCGGTTTCCTCGTTAACAAAACTTCTGGTGTCTGTGTTATTTCGTTTTCGCATTATATTTTGTTATATAATTGAAATATCACAGGTTGTGTATTGAATTGATCAATTGGTAAATCCAATCTTGGTTATTTATTGAAATTGATTGATCCTCGAACGTTGGTCTTTGGTACCGTTCAAGTAATCTCTCTTATATTCAATCGGGCTCGCAAATTATTATTTGTTTGATTGCGGATTGAATTGAGAGATTGAGATATAACTTTATGATATACTTTTTATAAGATTGAGTCTGACTGTCTAGTTGATTCTCTTGTAAGTATATTGGAGTTTGTCCATACAGATTTCTAAGCGAAATATTGGGTGAGGTTGTTAGACCCACATTTTTTCAGGTGACAATAATGACCAAATGACAGTTGTAATGTGTGCAGTGACCTCATCAGCCATGGAGGCTCTCGACACTGGAAGTTTATTTGCTTGACTAAAGCAAGTGGGTGTAGGAGATGAAATATCACTTAGAAAATCCTTTGGCTACTATATTTATAGGCATAATAAGATTTTGGTTTAAACACTCCCATTTTAGCTCTAGTAATCATCTTGTGTGCATTAGTCAGTATAGTGGGATTAGGTACAAGGGAGGAAGGTACATAACTAGTGGCTGAGATAGTAGAAGCATCAGATGAAGACTCAACAGGCAGAGAAAGTGAGGGTGGGTACCATATAAAAACTCATCAGAGGAAGTGGACTGCTTGAGAGATAGAAACTCATCTGAAAGTATGGGACATGTAGGGAAAATACACAAATATTTATATGGGTAAGAAGATTCATCAAAGATAACATGCCTAGATACATAGACTCTGCCAGTAAAAGGATCCAAACAACGATAGCCTATTTCAAATGAGATGTAGTCAAGGAATACACAATGTTTACTTCTAGGTTGTAACTTGGAGGTGGTGTAAGGTCTACGCCAGGGAAAACAAGCACAACCAAAGCATTTTAAGAATTTTTAATCAGGTTTGAGATGAAATAAGACCTGTAAGGAGTAGTGAAACCAATAGACATAGTAGGCAATTTGTTTATTAAAAATTTGCAGTAAGAAAGGCATCGGCCCAATAAAAGTGAGGGAGGCCAAATTGAATAAGTAAAGTTCTACCAAGATTCAGAATGTGTTTGTGTTTAGATTCAGCAGTCCCATTTTGTTCAGGTGTATGTGGACAAGATGATTCATGGGTGATGCCCTTGCTGGTCAAAAAATCTTTAAGGTAGGGATTAAAATATCCACCACCCCCATCTGAGCGAATGACTTTAACAGGAAATTGAAGAAGAAGTTCAATTTGATTGACAAAAGAAATAAAAACATGTTTAAGTCAGACTTGAGAGACAAGGGAAATAACCAGCAATATTTGGAATAATCGTCAATAATAGCAGCATAGTATATTGAACCATCACTAGATATTATATTATATGGACCCCTTATATCCATATGTAAAATAGCAAGAGGTTCAAGACTGACAAAATCATATAATTGAAAGGGTTGTTTATGACTACACCCTAGTTAACCATCATTACAAAATAATGGTTTATTCTTAAATTCAGTAAGAGCAAAAGATTTATTAACTCGCTGAAGTGACTGGAATGAAGGATGGCCTAGTCTCCGATGCCAAACTTCAGTTGCAGAAAGAAAGGTTGATGGTTTCCAAGAAGATTGTGAAGAAGAACTAGTGTTGAAATGGATGAGATATAGACCATTACTCTGAGTTCCCTTGTACAAAATCCTCCCAATGGAAAGATCCTGAACAGTGAAGCCATCACTATCAAAGGTTAGGGAGCAGTTATTTTCAAAAGTAAATTTATGCACATACAATAAGTTTTGAGCTGACTTGGGTACTAAAAGCACATTACCAAGTATACAAGCATGATTATTTAAAAATTTGGTGCTAGAGCCAGAGTGTGAATCTGCATACCTTCTCCAATTGTTGTATTTATAACCTCTGAAAAAGTATAGGGAGATGTAATAGTGAGAGACTCCTCAGCAGCTGTGATGTGATTGTTAGATCCTGAATCAACAAACCAAGGGTTTTCGCCAAACACATCTGCACTATCTAGCATGGCTAAAAATATTCCGGGAAGGAGCTTTTCCTTGATACACAAAGTTAAACCTCTGAGGACATGTAGGAGCCTGATGACCAGACTGAATACAAATCTGGCATGAAGGTTTGTTTGAAGAAGCATAAGGAGAAGCAAATCTTGGTGGTTGTTGAGCTGTTGGTGAAGGAGACCATTGAGAAGGTGCAGAGTATCTCTGAGGAGATGGTTGTGGTTGCCAGGTAGGAGGTGAAGATGGTGGATAAAAAGGATTGCAGGGTTTAGTAAAATTGGGAGTCCGACCAGACCTCTATTTCCTCTCGCATAGTTAGAAATATAAGCCCTGGGTGCAGAGTAGTAATCATATGGAGTGTATGGTGGAGAAAATCTAGCAGCAAAAGCTTTCTCAGAGGACAATTTAAGAGCATTGAGTCTATCATTCACTACAATTTCCTCACTAAGTAACAAATTAGGCATCTCTCGTCTAGTAACAGGTGGTGAACGGACTCGAATGGAAGTTGCAAATGCAGCATAATCAGGATGAAGTCCATTTAAAACAGTAACCACAAGTTCAAAATCCAAAATAATACATCCAATAGCAGCCAAGGAATCAATGATCTTCTTTAATTCATATAGGAACTGAGATATAATGAGATTACCTTGCTTGAGATTTTGTAGTTTGGTACGAAGTTGGATCAAATGGGATGTAGATGTCTGAGAAAACTTCTCCTCAATGAGTTTCCAAAAATCATAAGCAGTAGAATCACTAGATAGATGACCAAAGACAGTGTCAGATATAATAGAGTTAACCCATAGAACTATAGCTTGATCTTCTTCATTCCATAAAGTATAATCTGAATTAACAGTTTGGGTTTTCTCATTGACACGAGTTAAAAACTGAGGAGGGAAAAATCCAGTACCATCAATGTAGGAAAGAACATTATATGGTTTCAATAAAGGAATAAAAGCATATTTCCATAGCAAAAAATTGTCATCACGAAGCTTAAAAGGGATGGTATTGTTTATTTGATTTAGAGGAGTCGAAGAAGTGATTAACGAAGTTTGACATTCCATTGAAAACAAAGGTTGAAAAATAAAGGAAAAATAAAATTGAATTTAAGGTTGGAAATAGATAAAGAAACAAATAGTAAATTGAAGGAAAATAACTAAAAAAATTTGAAGAACTGAGAGAGATAAGAGATTACTAAATCTGAAAAATATGCACCACCAGGAATGAAGAATTGAAGAAAAAAGCAAATTGAAAAACCAAGAAACAAAGGATAAAAAAGGATCATAAAATCAGCGCCGTGAGGATACCCGCTCGAATGATAGCATAATGAGATTATGGTGGTTCAAATTGATAAACACAATTCAATATTAAGATTTATGTATTTCATTTAAAATCAATCTTCAGAAAAGATGAATCTGGTAAAATAAAACAAATAAAAATATCTCTCTTGGTTTTGACTTTCCCCAAAGGATGTTTTATATGTTAACCTACCACAGACTGACACACAAGAATTTCACATACACCAATCACAGTACACAACAATAATAACCAATCACAACACAAAATATAAATAACTGTTCACACGTGTTGAGAACATGAGACTGATATTCACTAGATAGGTGGTGTTTTGTTATGATGCAAAGATTATGGAGTTGTGAATGGGTTAAAAAGCTATCTGTGCAATGAGTTGGAGGTTGGAAGAATAGTTGAGGCTGATGTTGTTGTCAGTGTTGGCAAGGTGGAACTAGAATTGATCGCAGATAGCGGTACTACTGTGGGTGCTGCCATGGTTCTGGTGATGGAATAAAAGTTGGATAGAGATTTCAGGTGGATGTGAGCGCAACAATTAAAAGGACATGGTATTACGAGTCTTTTTTCTTCAGTTTAGATCAATACAAGTCAGGAAAGCTTGAATGGATGCAACTGCAGTTTCGTGGTAGTGTTTTACAAGAGCGAATGCAGATTGAACTGAAGTTGAAAGAATGGGTGAGAATCCCGAGTTTGTCTAAGAAAGAATATATGAATTTGAATTGGATATACAGGGAAGGAGATAATTATGGATTAACTATCCCGGTGGGTGTTAGAGATGAATTAGCTTGTCAGTTTCGTGGAACCGACTGACCTAGTTGATACTGACAGTCTTAGTAAGTAGAAATGGGCTCGGGTCTATGGCTGAGTTATGTGTTGCTATTGTGAAATCAAGGAAATTGGTCCAAGTAATAAGTCGACAAAGAAAGTCAGGAAGAGAACTAGAGTTCCCGACCATGATTGGTGGTTAAGCCTTTAACCTAAATTTAGAAATCGGTGGAATGGAAAGAGAAGGGATATAAAATATGACACTCTCTTCAATATCTATTATCTTATCTTCTCTACTTTTATTCTAGGGTTTACATGAAAACCTTTTTTTTTCTTTTTGTTATGAACTCTATGAACATGAGCTAAATTTTTATTATTGATTAAGGTTTGACTTAGATTTTACAAAATATTATTTTGAGTTTAATGAATTAGTTTTGTCTCATATTTATGGTTCATGATTCTCAACATGATTTGATTGTTTGTTTTGTTAAGTTGAAAATTGGTAGAACTCGTAATCATATTTATATCTAGATTAAGATTTTTATTATATGCAAAAGTGATTAATTCATGATTGCAAGTAGCATAATTGTGGTTATTGCTTATACTAAAATATCCTAGTAATCACAAGTGAACCGTGACCTTTGTTGAATTGTTTGCGCAAGTATTTCAATTGCATTGATTAGCCTAATTTCATGAATCTTAATGCTCCATGAGAAATAAACTTGATTAGTGCGCTTTCCACGTTAGGTTATTCTTTTGGTAGAATTCATACTTGCATCGTTTTACATGTACGTGTGATGAAATCAGGAAATTTTCGGAGTACTCTCGCGCCTAAGGTACTCTACGGTTATTGATAATGAGAGATTAAATATCAATTATAGTTTTCTGAACAAAAACTTGTTTGTGATCGAAATCCTTGACCAATATCTTTACTTCTTTCATTTGCTTGTTTATTTTCTTGTTTGCTTTTAAGTTAGTTTAGTTTCCACAAAAACAAAAAATCCCCCCTTTGTTTTATATTATATATATATATATATATATATATATATATATAGGAAATCAAACATATAACAATCCCAAACCTCTTTGTGAGAACGATCCTTTCTTGCCCATGCTTCATAATATATTTTGAGTAGTGAGAAAGTAATATTATTTTTGATGCGCTGCGATACACATCATTAAACATCAATTAATCATCCTTCACAAAATACTCTGCAACTGTGGTGAATGTTCAACCAAGCATCAGGGTGTCACATGGTCGGTCCATCACCACCAATGGTCGGTCCCCTCTCATCCATCCATTGATTGATTCTTACTCAATCATTGTCAAAATTAGAGTTTTGAACCTATGCTTTGCAAAGCATAATTCTGAACAAGTTCAAACACCAACAATTTTTATATTGATTCAACAATAAATATTTTACTTAATAAATTAATATTTGATCGAGCTACCAATATTTTATTAACAGTTTAATTAACATCTTATGGATTTATCTATTAATTTCTCTGCAAAGCAATATTGATTCAACTATCAATATTCAATAAACAGTGTTTCATACTGATCCAGCTATCAGTATTTTATTGGTTCATCAACCAATATTCAGTTGGTTTGTCAGTCAACTATTATTTTAATATTATAATTTCTCTGCTTGTCATTCGACTGACTCATGATTTGTGGATCGAAGATGGACCTTCTATGATCATTTAACAATGATTATTTTTCATATAAATTCATGTCAAATGCTTAATGCATCAACACAATGGTTTGTGATCGATCGAACAATATCATTAAACATATGCTTATCAATCTGAGTTATTCGACTATCATTGCTGCTTGAGCTAGCACAATAATATGTCACAATCATCAGTGACCCATCAGACTCAACGTCTATGGTCCACAAAGCATGTTTCTGTTCCAGCAAACACTTCATGTTTCATCCATCATAATCTTGAATTACAAATTATATTCAATTCATCAATTAAGACTCATAGTTTAACTAGATTAACAATTGACCACATAAAACACGCATGTAAAGCAAACTTTCACATGAGACATTAATTCATGTCACATGGGGGATGTTCACTAGGGTTTTGGTCAGGCGGCCTACATTAAGTGTGATGTGCAACACATCAAGATGAGAAATGTGAGTAAGTCGTGCTGACAGTTGAATGAGTAAATGGATAGTGGATGGTCAATCAACCAAGTCTTCCAAAAAATGGAACTGGTTTACACACTATTTCCCAATTCCCCATTCTTCCACTATCTTCAACCGTCACCACTTACAAGAGATCGATGTGCTAATACCTCTGCAATAAATAGGTTAACCTTTGATATGAACTTAAATTAGCAAGAGCTAAATTTATCTCATCAGATATCAGTCATCTAACAACCATATCAAACAAAGAGGATATCTCTTGGTATTACATGGAGAAATCATCTTCAAATCAGTTCAATACATTACCATCAATCGATCAATCTCCATTGATCTTCACACATTCTCAGCTTCCCTCCCTACATATCGACCATTCTCTTTCATTATGACCGAATTGAATCTGGAATGACCAATTTCTTGGTTTAGGCCATAGTCTTACAGATTAGTCTCTTGAACTCAAAGTACTCTCGTACAATACAGTTGTTTAAAGGTTTAGACGATTCGGTTCATCGAGCACTTTCCTACTCCACCACTTTTACCCAAAAACCAGTAAACAATTTTTACCCGCAAACACTTGCTTTTACTTTTTTCGCTTTGGAAGTCTGTTTAAATTTGTAAAAACATATATACTTAAAAGGTATTATATTCACTCTCCTGCGTATCTGCTGATAACCCTTATTTCGTTCTAATTGGTTTAGGAGGAGGTTCATACACTAACGGGATTTCCAATTTTGCGATTATGGTTTATGGAAGGAGTAAGCACGATAATGATTATGACTCAGAAATTGAGCGAAAGTTAGATGCGACTATATAAGACCGTATCATCGATGCGGTGGCTCACAAAACAATTTATAGATGCAGCTATATCAGGGCCGTGTCACTGATGCAAATTGTTACACAACTAATTACTTCACTTACTTCCCACTAATACTAACAAGTAATATAACAATAGTAAGGGTCGTTCCCACCGAGGAGCTGTGTAATTGTGATGTTATTCGAATTAGCTAAAAAGACACAAAAGCGAATATCGAGGGGACTCATTTATTAGTTTATAAAAAGATAATAAAAAGAAGAAATGATTATGGAATCCTTCGTCGTTACCGAAGATTAACTTAATCAAAATACATATCTATCTTCATTAGAATCATATCATCACCAACCGTAGAGTAACAATAAGCTTTGATATTCCCAAAAAATTTATGCTGTCACGGGACGCTTGACTATAGAATTTTATTCAGGCATAAACTCTCATGGTGTAACCCAATCGAATCCTTGAGAGTTTGTGAATTAGTTTGACCCTAACATAAAACACATAAGGTCGATATGCTTATTTGTATTGTCTTTACATGCAATTGCTCAACAAAATCCCTCTACAAAACCTCATCTTCTACCAATTTCAATAATTAATTTTTAATGGATTTACAAAGTGGTAGATGGTTGTTCATTTTGAATATAAAACCTGTATAACGAACATATCACAAAAAATTAGCTTCAAACTTTTGGTTTTTATAAAAAATTAGCACGAAAAGTGTGAGATAATGCGAAAATAACGAAATCAACAAATCTTATATTTTCCTTCCGTCTAGCTTCAGGGTGCAAACTATATTTTCCTCTCCAGCGGCTCAACAGTTTTTTTCCCCATGTTTTTGAAATCAGATGGCCGAGATGTGGGCTCCATAAGGTACAATACGGAGCCAAATGTCCGAAACTCACTGATCGGGATAACCCAAAAGGGTAAAACTGCCATTAACAAAACCCAATATCTCTCGTCGCACCAAAAGAAACCCTTAAAATTCCAACATTCCACGTGTGATCAATTTAACGAAAATTTCCATCTAATACAAATTTTTAACGGTTTAGATTAAAAACAAGAGAGAGAATGTCTCTATAAACACGTATATACAAAGAGAAAAATTAATTTCGTTAATAAAACCAAACCTCGAAATATATTTACTCTCTTTTTTTCCCCTCTCTCTCTTTCTTTCGCTGGTAGAAGCCTCTCTCTTTTTTTCTCTCTCTCATGGACTTCATCGACCAGGAAATCAAATCCATGGTTCAATAACTCTTCAATAACTCTCCGATTTTCATAAAATCAATCCCTGATTACACCTATTCTGTAACCTAATCTCTAAAATCCACTCAAAAAACCGCGAATTAGAATAGAATCGGTTTATTTCATTCCTCTTTGGCGCTTCAGTTTTTTTTCTGCTTCTGTTTGGTTCCTTCTCGAGGCCTCAACATATTTCAAGGTTCGCATGGTATTAATTAGCGAAACCTAATATTAGGCCGCGTATCGAGAATTTGAAAAGTTTTTCATCTAATTTGCGATTTGCTTTGGTGAGTTTATGTTTCTTCATTTAGCTGCTCTGTTCCAATTCAATTCGGTTCATTTCAGTGTAAATTGTAATTGATTGAAGGTTTATGACGGTCAATATAGGGTTTAATTGTGTTTTAGGGTTTGGTGATGGGAGTTTAATAGGGTTTTTGTGATTGATTTATTCGATTTTTGTAGTGGAGCTTATGGATCTGTTATATCTAGTTATGATCTGTGCATTTCAAATTTTATTGGCATTGAGTTAATTATATGTTTTCTAGGTTCTATTTGATTTTGTTGTAGAGGTTCTTATTGTTCATTTGGATTATTTTATGGATAACATGTTGAAATTGGTTCAGAAATGTTTGGTTTCCCTCTACTCCTCTGTTCAAACTTTATACTTATGAAGACTAGTTATTCGTGTTTGATATTTTAAATTTAGCTCTTCATGCATTAAATTGAACTTATTCAATCAGTTAACAGTGGGAACGCAAACTATTTTCTGCAACAATTTGGTTTCACATCATAAACACTATCTACTTTTGGCTATTAGTGATTGTCAGCCTCAAATGCTGGTATTTATGAATGCATATTAGTTTGTGTATACTCATGTTTATGCTTAATGTCAACTAGAAAACAAAAACCATCACTTTCACTGAACTGCTTGAACTTTCAGTTCTGGTTACTGTAGTTACTTTGCAGGGTGCTTTCAACAGTTCTCATGTAATTATGGAAAGCTAATTATTCTGTTTCTGGGGTTTGCAGAAGGTACTTACTATATAAAGAGATTTGAAAGGATCCATGTAATAAGATGGCCTTGTTCAGGAATTATTCTAATGGAATGAGTTCACAGAACGATTATAATGAAAGAAGCGAGGACTGCTATGTTGAGCCAGCTCATGTTTCAGTAGGGAATGAAGATGCTGGTACAAGTTCTAGTGGCAGTGACCAGGATGTTGAACTAAATATAGATGATCGGTCCGGGAGCGAGGGCGAGCAAGATGTTGGAAGTAGGATAGAAGATGAGACAACTTCTATGAGAATAGAAAACTCTCGGCCGTCTGAAACGAGAACAGCTCAGGTTGGGAAATGGGGTTCCTCGTTTTGGAAGGACTGTCAACCTCTGGGCCCTCAGGAACGATCTGAAGCTGCAAGAGATTCGAAGAACATGGGTTCTAATTGTAGAAGCGAGGATGGATTTGATAACTATGATTTGAATGATGAGGAAGATAGGCTACAGACAGAAGATTACGATGCACAGGCTGAAGCGGATGAGCTCCAAAGGAGCCAGGCTGATGTGCCTGCAGAAGAAATGCTGTCTGATGATTATTATGAGCAGGATGGGGAAGAGCCAAGCGATTCTATGCATTATAGAGGAATGAATCGGTCGACCGCTTCTAGTTCAAAGCCTCAGTCTGGATCTACCTCTGTTAATAACAACATGCCTAGGGGTTCTAAGGCTGCTAAGGTCAAGCAATATGGCGACGAAGATGATGATTATGAAGATGAAGATGATGATGACGAGGAAGATGGTACTTATGCTCTACTTCTCTCTGAATGATGACTGAAGTTTGTCACTGAAATCAGCTGTCTAGTTTCTTTCTTTTCTCGTAAATACTTTCTTCTAATCACAATGATGGCAAGAAATAATTTCATTGAATTCTTATATAATTTATTTCGCTTCGTTTATGTGTTTTTATTATTATTGTATGCAGAAGATGATCCTGATGATGTAGATTTTGAGCCCGATTTTGGTGGGCTGACGAACAGCCACACGAGGAATAAGGTTAATACATGCACATGTTTTACATTGTATAACTTGTTCTTGGAGCTAATTTTACTTTTCCATCATTGTTTTTCTATTCTTTATTGCAAAACATTACTAGCTTGTAGTATGTGGAATTAGAGATAAGATGAGTCACCAGCTTAGTGTTTCACTGATTTATTATTTTGTATTAAGTTAATGCTCAGCAATTGTTTTCTAATAATAACAGGATAAGGGATGGGATGATGATGGTTCTGACGAGGATGACGATCATGATGATGAACTTATCTCAGATGAAGATGATTTGGATTATAATGGGAAATCTCGGCGTAAAGGACAGAATAAAGGTGGCTGCAGTAGAAAAGGCAGAGAAAATAAATCAGTCTCCGCAAATACTCGTCCAAAGAGAAAGAAAACCTTTTGGGAAGCTGAGGATTCATCTGCAAAGGAGTCTGATAGTGATAGTGGTGATGACTTTAAAACCAATAAGGGGAGGGCAGCTGCCAATTTTCGCAAGGCCGGTGGTGGTCGATCAACCGTGTCGGCAAATGCCAGAAGCCAAAATGGTGAGGTTCGCAGTTCAAATCGGTCAACACGGAAGGTATCGTATGCTGAAAGCGAAGAAAGTGAAGAAATAGAGGATGGAAATGCAAAAAAGGCTGGCCTAAAGGTGTGACCTTTTCTGTAGCTATCTATTTCTTTTTTTTCCGACATGGTTTTGCCCATGGTTTCTTAAGGCTCTCAACTGTTCCCTTCTCTCATAAGTATTTGTTCGTTAGATCTATGAACTTATCTGCATAAATGTAACAGTTCCTGATAGAGCTATATACTAGTTATTAGTCCATGTAACAATATGTAGTAGGATCTAATAATCAATGGCTTCATGTTACTTTAGACATTCTTTCTTAAAAGGTCACAAATCAGATATCACTAGTTCCTTATTTCATCAGGAAGACTTCCTACCTGAGACCTCTTTCTCTTATAGGAATGTCCGTACATACTTGAGAATGTTTTTGGCGGCATATGACAGGAAAGTGAAACTGAATATTTTAAGATAACATTCAATTATGGTGATAATTAGTAGAGGCAAATCTTCGAACTTCTTGTGTGTATTTATGAGAAATTCTGCTGTTCCATCGGTTTTAACTTACTTTTGAGTTGCATATGACTTAGAATAGGATGTGCTGATCACCAATAAACATTAGAAACCATACACAACAGCTATATTGTTACAGCAGGATATTACTTTTCACTTCTCGTTGAGTCCACTTCACAGATTTCATTTTATAATGGTTTTTCATGTCGTGATTTATGTTTTATTCATTTTGTTCCTATTGACTACATAATTTACATAGTCTTTTTGAATCATCATTCTCAGGAAGATATTGAAGAGGAAGACAGTGATTATATTGAAAGGGTACTGTGGCATCAACCGAAGGGAATGGCTGAAGATGCTTTAAATAGCAATAAGTCTACCCAGCCATCTGTATTGAGCCACTTGTTGGACTCTGAACCAGATTGGAATGAAACAGAATTCTTTATAAAATGGAAGGGGCAGTCTTATTTACACTGCCAGTGGAAATCATTTTCAGAGCTCCAAAATGTAAGGCATTCATTCTCTCTCTCTCTCTGTATATATATATATATATAATGCCTTTGAAAATTGATGACGCCCCTTAATTATATTTATAACCCCATGGGCTTTGGGGGTGGTAGTACGACCCTCCTTTTTTACTTTTCTGAGTGTTTAAAGTCGCTATACCTTGATGTTACTGCAGCTTAGTGGGTTCAAAAAGGTCGTGAACTACACCAAAAGAGTGAAGGAGGAAAGGAGATATAGAATAAATCTGTCTCGAGAAGAGGTAATAAGTGATTTGGCTGCTTCTCAGTTTCTCATGGCAGAAGTAGTATGTCGTTTGCCAATTGCATAATTTGGAAGCTATTAGATGAGCCTTATGCTTTCTTAGATTATCGATAAATGTATCTCGGTTTTTTATTTTTGGATTGTGTATTCACGCAAATGCTATGCAACAATGGTATGGGTATGTCTGCTGGCATTAAGTGTTAGCTGTGTAAAATTACAATATTGCTGAATCATGTACAGCGCCATACATGTTCGTATACATGTAGTGTGTATATCTGTATATTTTATTGAGAAATTCTAGCTTCTAAAAAATTGTACAGTGCAATCTGTTGTCCTACCCATTGAATGTAGGTTTTATATGCCCTGTTACTAGTTTGTTTAGGATCACATCCCTTAAATGATCGTACAACCCTCCTTTTTAGGATTTTGTCACTAACAATCCTCTGTTTTGTCCCAGTAGTTAATTAGAGTTATTTTTATGGTTTGTACTTCAAATCTAAACTGTGACATCTATAGAGATTAATAAATCTAGCTTATGTATTCTATTTTAAAACTTAAATCTATTTTGTGTATCTGTGCAAGCATGCAGAGGCCATACATACATCATTTATCATTATTATGTGCAAATACCCACTGAAGCATCCGCGAGTGTGGGCGTGCATGTTTCATGTGTTAACATGGCAAAAATTTAGTGGATTGTCCTTATTATGAGCCAATGTGGCTACGGTAACCTTATTATGGTTGGTAGTTGATATCTCTAATGGTTGAGTGTCTTCATTTAGTTTCTTGGTTTGAGACGCAATTTGTCAGTATTAAGGTTGGATTAAGGTGCGAACATTTGAACTTGGTGTGTCCCTAATATATTATAATATTATACACATATTCACCTTTTCTTCTCTATTGATCGTGACCTCTTTTATTGTATTTTTTTCAGATTTTTATCTTCTTCCTTCCTTTCTTTTTTTGGATCATGCAAAGTGCTTTTAGATAGATGTGGGGTTGTTTGTTTATAAGATGAAGTTTCCTTTGTGGCACAAGTAAAACTTTGGCACAGTCGTCGCTCATTTTTATTTATTATGTTATTTAGGTCGAGGTTCATGATGTGGGCAAGGAAATGGAGTTAGATCTTATCAAGCAATACAGTCAGGTTTGTTTTTCTCCCTCTTTTTTGGTGTCTAGTGTTCTGTTACCATCTTATCTAAGTTTATGACTTTTTATCAAAATGGAATTACCAGGTTGAACGGATATTTGCTGATAGAATCAAAGGTGGTTCAGATGATGTGACTCCAGAGTATCTGGTCAAGTGGCAGGGACTATCCTATGCTGAAGCGACCTGGTATGTATCTATATTGATTCTCATAATATTGATGGGCCATACGGGTAAAGTAGTTTTATTTCCTACATTTTGCTTATCTAACTATTTTAACATTGCCTGCTTCATGTGTTGTCATGTCATTTCAGGGAAAGGGACATAGATATTGCTTTTGCTCAGGATGTCATTGATGAGTACAAGGCCAGGGAGGCTGCAATGACCGTCCAAGGAAAAATGGTGGATTTCCAGAGGAAAAAAAGCAGAGGTACATTTCATGTTGTCTTATGTCTCTCTGCTTCAAGTTCAAATTACTAAGCTGCTTTTACACTCTTACCACACAATCAATTAGGATCTGGGCTGGTGCGGAAATAGGCCAATGTATACGTCCCCTAGAATTTTAGCGTGTCTTCATTGTCAGTCTTTCTATTGCTTATGTGCATAAATAACATACAAGTCGCGCGGATCAGCTTATTGCAACACACTTTTATTCTACTTAAAACTATAACATAAAAGGTTTTCAAGTGGACCGCATTTCCCCATGGTTAGATAAGCTTTTTTCCAGCACTATATTCGACTATACACTGATGTATACATGCTTAGGAAGATTTTCGATCATATTAACGGTTCTGTCTTGGTTTAAAGGAGTTATGAGTTAAAATTTTGCCAAGATGATCTTCACCATGGAATGCTGTTAATAAAAGATGGTTGAGTTTCCCTCGATCAACCCCGTGTATGTGGGCCTGGATGACGGCTTACGATAATGATGGGGTCTTTAGGGTTCATGAAGATTGAATTTCAATAGATACCAATCATGTAAGAAGAATCCTGTGTCCGAGTTTGCAACAGCATGCTGGATAAGTGTAAAACCTGGAAATGTGGATAACGCTTTAATATGTAGAGTAACCTTTTGCTAATACACGTTAAAATCTGTAATTTTTGGGTATTGCTGCTTTTTCATTATGATTAATATATGATTATATCATATTTTTTTACATAATCCACCTAATATTTTCTTTTTGCTGATCTTGAAATATTATCGTTGGTTTAGATAGTCTTAGGAAGCTGGATGAACAACCTGACTGGCTGAAAGGAGGAAAACTTCGCGATTATCAGCTTGAGGGGTTGAATTTTCTTGTTAATAGGTCTCCACCTACTTTTTCTTTGCGCTGTTTATCTTCAGTAGTACATATTTGCTCATCTATATTGGCTGACATGTCTCTTATTGTTGGTGTGCTAACAATGGCTTGGTCGAACGCAGTTGGAGAAATGATACAAATGTTATTCTGGCTGATGAAATGGGGCTTGGTAAAACTGTTCAGTCTGTCTCAATGCTAGGATTTCTACAGGTTTGCTGCTCCTTTTGTTTTACTCCACTATCAATATCCTGATTGTATTTTTCGAACATCTTTTACAAACAGTTGTATGCTATTTGCAGAATGCGCAACAAATTCATGGTCCATTTCTTGTCGTTGTACCGTTGTCAACTATGTCTAACTGGGCAAAAGAATTTAAGAAGTGGCTTCCTGAAATGAACGTTGTTGTATATGTTGGAAATCGTGCTAGTCGAGAGGTGAGTTATGTTATGTAAGTTTTCAATGATATAGTCGGGATTCAGTGCATCAATCTGATTGTATTTAAGAAGCTTAGCTTTGTCTGGTTCATGTTTCTTTTACACGGTAGTTGTTAAATACATGTATATCAAATCACGTGCATAGTATTGTCTCCGACTATATAAACATTATACTTTATACAGATCGGTATGCATGTACTAAAATCGCAAGACCAAATGTATTGCTATAGTGCGGAACTGGGCATTAGGAGTTTAATGTGAAAGAGGAACTCAAACAAGTAGAGGGGTGAAATCGCTTGTTGTTTCAGTGTGAATAGATGTATTATTCATTGGTAGCTTTTTTTCGGCATTATGACTTCAATCACTATGATAAAGTGAAATACCAGATCTGTCATTGCTTTTGCTATTTGAATGTGATTCATTTGATAGTCTTTTTTCCATTGAAGGTTTGTGAGCAGCATGAATTTTACACAAATAACAAAAGCGGCAGGAGTATCAAATTCAATGCTCTTTTGACAACATATGAAGTAGTTTTGAAGGACAAAGCTGTATTGACCAAAATTAAGTGGAGCTACCTTATGGTTGATGAGGCACACAGGCTGAAAAATAGTGAAGCTTCTCTTTATATAACATTATCGGTATATGTTGTTTTTTTCCCCAATATTTTTATGTCTAGTCCATGTTATAAACTATATTGTTGGTAAAGGTAACTTTGTAATACAACTTTACGTCTTCACAGGAATTTAGCACCAAGAACAAGTTACTGATCACCGGTACTCCTTTACAAAACAGTGTCGAAGAACTATGGTGAGTCTTCTTCTTCTTTATTTGAACTTGACTGATAGATGCTTTATCTTTGCGGTATGGTTGCTGAAATAACCAAGTTTGCTCACTTTCCTGAAATTATACAGGAAACTATAAGAAAATGTCTAGATGTGGTCAGAAACAACGTAAAATGTTTTTTTTAATAGGGAGACAGGAAATTTAACATTGATCGTTAGGTTGTTAATATTTCGAGGGAAATGATGACAATTTTTAAGTTTCCATGGAATTTTTTTAAAAAGTTCAATTTGTCTTACTCTAATGTCAAATAACAATAGTGTTCAATTTTTTTGATGTTATAATTATTAGTTATGATCAATTTGAATAGCAAAATCTTAAATCGAGTCTGGAGCTCACAAATAACGTCAGTGATCTTCATTCCGACATGCTATAAGAATGGCTAGACCTTGTCAACGTTCTTGCTTGTGTAGGTAGCTAGAAATTTTAAACATCTTTACTTTATTGCCATCACTGCACATTAAATGAAATGTCTATGAAATGTTTCTTATTTTGACCTGACTTAAATATTTGCTGAACTCTCTACATTGGTTGGAGAGGAAGCTTTGGATAATTGATGAATTTAAACACCAAGAAAAGGAACTAAAGATAAAATGACTGGACTGAAGTTGGATAAGACTAGTTATTACACACGCTGATGAATAAGTCTTTCATTTCTAGTCTCCCTTCAGCATCTTCCTACTGCTCTTGCTAACCATAATCCATAATTTCTCTTCAGCATCGTCCTACTGCTCTTGCTGAGCATAATCCATTTGGTAGGAATTTCTTTATAGGGATAAAACAGCAAAAGTCACTGGATCTCTTTTTTTATGGTAACTGCAGGGCCTTGCTTCATTTCCTTGACCCTGTGAAGTTCAAGAGCAAGGATGAGTTTTCCGAGAAGTACAAGAACCTGAGCTCTTTTAATGAACTTGAGGTATGTCTTTGCTATTGCTTATATGGATACTCAATTTCCACCAGATTCCTGTTTCTTCGGATCCATCTGATATCCTCTCGACCTTGCAATTGGTCTTTGTTATTCTTTTTAGCTTGCAAATCTGCATAAGGAACTGAGGCCGCACATTCTGCGAAGAGTTATTAAGGATGTTGAGAAGTCCTTGCCTCCAAAATTCGAACGTATTCTTCGGGTTGAAATGTCCCCTCTTCAGAAGCAGTAAGCACTAGACTCACTTTCTACAATGTGGTGCAAGTCTTTGTATCACTACTGACTTTTCCATTTATTACGCTAATGAAGGTATTATAAGTGGATTTTGGAACGTAACTTTCATGATTTGAACAAAGGAGTCCGTGGAAATCAGGTGAGGACTGTTTTTGAGGCAAAATGACCTGAATATATTTGCAGTTCAAACAGGATAAAGTTACTGTTACTGTGTTATTTCTTAAGGTTTGGGTTTCTGTGTATAGTTACCCAGTAAATGGTTTTTTATGACAATGCTTTTTGGTGTTCCCAGAACATAATGTATAAACAATGTTTTTAAAAACGTTCTGAGGTGCCCATGAAGGCGTGCCTTCTTGCTTGTCAAAATTGTGGTGACTTTGATGCTTGTGCCTCTTAGCTCTGTTTGATACTTTCACTTTTGGGGCTTAAAAATATCAAAACTGAGAGTGGAGGTGTTTTGAGATCCTAAGCAGAGAGAAAGAAGAATAGAAAAGAAGAAAAAGGGAAAAAATGAAGAAGAAGTAAGAGAGAGAGAGAGAGAGAGCGAGGGAGGAAGTGGCAGCAGTCTTTTCTTTGATATTGAGTTTTGTGTGAATATTTATACTTAGACCAAGGGTTACTCAGTAAATATCATATAATTGCAAGGTGACGCATCGCCTTGCAAGCGAAAAACCCTCGGTGTCGCCTTAATGTCTTGATAAACCTAGCGTGTAGGTGATATTGCACGAAGAATAGAATGGTATCTAAAGAATTCAAGTTAGAAATAAAATATGAACAAAAAGCTTGATATTTTGTGAAGAACAAGAACTGATACACACCATTCATGTGATTTTGCAGGTTTCTCTGTTAAACATTGTGGTCGAGTTGAAGAAGTGTTGCAATCATCCTTTTCTGTTTGAAAGTGCTGATCATGGATATGGTGGGAACACAAGCATTAATGAAAGCAGCAAACTTGAGCGGACCATTTTAAGCAGTGGGAAATTGGTAATACTTGACAAGTTGTTAGTACGCTTGCGTGAGACGAAACATCGTGTTTTAATATTTTCTCAGGTTTGTTGGGGAACGATTTGCCTTACCTTTTCATAGAATAGCAGTTTAATTATATATTCATTTAATGGAAAAAATAGTTCTATCAAAATAAAAATAGAAGGAAAATTATTTAAAATCAACAGGTTACGTAGTACACTCAAACAGTTAATCTTTGACACCTGAATGAGTTGTTTTGCTAAATGTGATTTATGTCGTCCGGATACCACCAACATCTTCTTTCTGATATGTTATGCAGATGGTTAGGATGTTGGATATACTAGCAGACTATTTATCACTTAGAGGATTTCAATTTCAACGACTTGATGGTAGTACTAGGGCGGACCTTCGTCATCAGGCAATGGAACATTTTAATGCTCCCGGAAGTTATGATTTTTGCTTCCTTCTGTCAACTCGTGCTGGTGGTCTTGGCATCAATCTTGCTACTGCAGATACTGTAATAATATTTGATTCAGACTGGAATCCCCAAAATGATTTACAGGTGTGAAATAGGAGGGTACACAATGTTATCTCTTATGATCTGTATCTTTGTGCTTGTGGACATACTTGGTGGCTTTTTGTTGTGTTTAAAAAGCTTTAGGTGTGACATACTGATTCTTCCTTCTTTGTTTTGTACTCAGGCTATGAGTAGAGCTCATAGAATTGGTCAACGAGAAGTTGTAAATATTTACCGGTTTGTGACCAGTAAAAGCGTCGAGGAAGATATTCTGGAACGTGCTAAGAAGAAAATGGTTCATACTTCCACCTTTTGTTTGGTTGACACATGGCAATTTGACATTTAGAGTTATGCATGTGGCATGTTGTATTAGGCGCTGGGGGCCTCGCCTCGCCTAAAAAAAATGGTCATGTCTTGGTGCCGTTTTTTGCTAGGCGCCCCCTGGGCGACTCGCGCGCCTTTGATAACATAGTGTGGCTGCATGAAAATGTTCCTCCTTCCCACAATAGGGTGATCATTATTCTAAGAGCACATGAATCTAAAGCCTCTAACCCAATATTGATTTGTGAAAAATGTACTTAGGCATCTAATTTGCTGTTGATTCTCAAAATTCTTTTATTTGGGTTAATAGGTAACAAATCATGTGGTTTTGATGAAATAGTGAGAAGTTTAACTTTTGTGCCACCTTATCTGTGTCAAATGTTCGGGACTGTTTTATTTACATTGACATATGCCTTGTGTTCCTGTTTTTTTTATAGGTTCTTGATCATCTGGTCATTCAAAAACTAAATGCAGAAGGTAGACTTGAGAAGAAAGAAACAAAGAAAGGAGGTTCTTTGTTTGATAAAGTAAGAACTTATGATATATTTGGTTTACTTGCAGCTTCTTTGCATCTCAGTTACTGCTTAGCAACCCCTTACATCTTTGGGATATTTTATTTTTCTTACAAAGGGCTTCAATGATTTCAAAGATGGATTCTTTCTTTGCAATTCATGTATGTTAATCAACTTTGGTGTGTATAATTTTATAAACTTATTGCAGAATGAACTCTCAGCTATCTTAAGGTTTGGAGCAGAGGAACTATTTAAGGAAGACAACAATGACGAAGAAAACAAGAAAAGACTTCTTAGTATGGATATTGACGAGATTCTTGCAAGAGCAGAGAAGGTTGAATCTAAAGCAGCTGAAGCGGAAGAAGGGGGGGAGTTATTAAGCGCTTTTAAGGCAAGAATGCTCCTTAACCCTCCAGACATATGTTTTTAGTTTTATGGTTATGACTGCATATCTGCACTAGTTTCGTCTTAACATTCTTGAGTTAACCTTTCTTTATATCAGGTTGCGAACTTCGGTAGTACTGAGGATGACGGAACTTTCTGGAGCCGTTGGATTCAACCGGAAGCTGTTGATCAGGCAGAGGTAATTTGCTGATGATGCCTATCTTCTATTCATATATATATGCCATGTTTGAAAATTCCTGTTGCTGGTTTCTTCTTCTGTTGTTTGCTTTAGAAAAACTAATCTTTTTTTTGTTGTATGCTAGGATGCTCTAGCTCCTCGTGCTGCAAGGAATACCAAGAGTTATGCGGAGGCTAATCAACCAGATAAAAGTACAAAAAGGAAAGGTAGAGAAGTTGAATCTAATAGTAGAGTTCCAAAGCGCAGGAAAGGAGATATTGCTGTAAACACTCCACCTATGATTGACGGGGCAGTAGCTCAAGTGAGGGCATGGTCATATGGGAACATTTCAAAGAAGGATGCTGGCCTTTTTGTCCGTGCGGTAAAAGTCACACTCATTGCTAAACCTTACCGTATTTTTAGTTCGCATTCATCTTATTACACTAAAGAAGCTTAGTACATGGTAAACAATACTGCATTTATATATTATCAACATGTGACTTACATAATTTGGTTATTATTCAAACAAAAACCCCTAGCAGTAGTAGAAAAACTAGAAGAGAAGCACTAGCCACATTGTATAAGTACCACTATGTATTCCATTTCTTGGCTTTGAGGAAACAAGGCATGCTCCATCATGACTCCATATTTGGGCAGTTTGGCTGTTGGCCATCTCCTGATTTTTAGTGAAGCTTTGAAGGTTACTCCATTAATTAGGAATCCAAGATTCTAAAGATTCCGACGTAATGGCACGCTCACATTTTTAAAGATGCTTTGAAACACATTCATATGGTTCAAAGTTTCGGTTTTTCAGATATTCTCTATGTAGTATTAATATTAATTTTATGTCTATTCACCAAGTTTTTATAGATCCACAAAAATTGGACTAAAGTAACAATACGACCTGTTCTCATTATTGGATTGTTGGGCATCATTGTATTCTGCACTTTGTTTCATATAGGATTGATATGTTGTCTGTGTCCGTAGCTTCAATTGGATGCAAGTCAAGTCTCTGTAAAACTTGAAATTATTTATGATAGCAAGCTTGAAGTGTTGGTGGTATAACAATTACGGTTATTATATATAGTAAATTACATTCTATTGATTGGTCTGACTTTATTGACGAACACGGTATGGCCTTGTTTCCGTTATTCATTGTCTAGAAGCAGTGATTTGAAATAAAATAATCAGTGTGTCGGATGAAAGATTTGGTGATGAATTTACTGCTATGTTTCTTCCTTCGGTATAAAATACTAATCTTAAGCATGTGGGTGGTTCATTTCTCTTTGATATTGATTGGCTGGGTTGTTTTCTTATCTTAGGTTAAGAAGTTTGGGAATCAGAACCAAATCAGCCTAATAGTTGCCGAGGTCGGTGGTGCTATTGGAGCAGCTCCTTCTCGTGCACAGGTTGAGCTGTTTGAAGCTTTAATTGATGGTTGTAAAGAAGCGACAAAAGGAGGAAGCTTTGATACCAAGGTTAGATATTGCTAGCATGCATCTTATCTTGGTTACTGATGTTAGTTAAGGTTAGAGCATTACACATCCACTGATGTTATTTCCATACAGGGGACGCTTCTGGATTTCTTTGGTGTTGCTGTAAAAGCGAACGAATTGCTAGATCGTGTAAAAGAACTTCAGCTCCTAGCAAAGCGCATTAAACGATATCAAGATCCAGTTGCGCAATTCCGACTGCTAATGCATTTTAGAGATCCACAATGGTCTAAAGGGTGCGGTTGGAATCAAAGTAGGTGTTGATATTCGTATTGAAAACTTGAAGCACATTATTTTTGCTATCTTTTGACGCCTTAATTTTTTCTGGTTGAATATTTCATTAGTTGATGACGCAAGGTTGCTTCTTGGTGTACACTACCATGGCTTTGGGAACTGGGAAAAGATTAGATTAGACTCAAAGCTTGGTCTTACTTGGAAAATTGCCCCAGTAGAACTTGCACAACGTGAAACCTTTTTACCACGTGCTCCTAATTTGGATCAACGTGCTTCTGCACTTCTGCGTAAGGTAATATAAGTTTGAATCTCACCTACAAGTCCAAGTATTTTAGTAACAAATGCAAGATAGCTGTTAGTGATATGATATATGAGAAGTTCCAGGGAAGTGCTTCTGAAGTGACTGAACTTTGTATAGTTCCAGCTCATCTAAGATTATATGGCAGATCTTGTTCTTGTGGCATGAGCTGATAAATAGGAGATTATGTGTGTTGTTGTCGTCAAATGCTGTTGTTACTCAAGTTTTATACTGCCTTAGAATTGGGGATGTTCTAACTAGAGATTCATGCGAAACACCAACCAGGAATTTGCAGCAGCTGGTGGTAAAAGTGCAACGAAACCAAGTCAGAAGGCCGCCAAAAATGAGGGTGATAACATGCTCAAAATCTCAAATGCTCGCTTTAAGGATATGAAATCTAAACCTAGTAAGCGAAATGTCCGAGCAAACAAAGAGCCAGTGCTAAAACAGGCGGCTGTTGAACCTGCTGTCAAAGAGGAGGGTGAAATGTCAGATACTGAACTGTATCAGCAATTTAAGGAAGAAAATTGGATGGAATGGTGTGCAGATGTAATGATTGATGTGGAGAGAACCCTCAAACGCTTGGAGAAGTTGCAGCATACAAGTGCAAATCTACCGAAGGAAAAGGTATATTCGATGTTGTGTCAGCTTTCCTCGCTCTTTTTCGTTGCATGATCAAGTGTTTATATTGCCATCTTTTCATTTCTTCCAGGTGCTTTCCAGGATTCGGAGTTATCTACAACTTGTTGGGAGAAAGGTAGACGAGATTGTTCAGCAGCACGAATTGAACAAGCAATCTAGTAAGGCTTTTTTGATGATCTAGGAAATTCTTTTCGTTTGCTTGTTCCATCTTTCACTTTTGATTTTTTAAGTGCGACTTACTGGAAATAAATATTCCTTTTCTTTCTTCTTGTGCAGGGATGATAACAAGACTATGGAACTATGTTTCCACCTTTTCAAACCTATCTGGGGAGAAGCTTCAGCAGATATATTCTAAACTTAAGGAGGAGCAGCAGTCTGAGGCAGGTGTGGGACCATCCTACCTAAATGGATCTGCACCTGATCACTACCCAAACGATAGAGATAATAGTTCCATGCAGTATCCTCCGTACGGCCAGAATATTCCAAATCCAAAAAGGTTTCAGAAGCATCCACCTCACCGCGCTTCAGAATCATTTCATCGAGACCAGGAAAGTGCGAAGTCAGAAGCATGGAAGCGAAGAAGAAGAAATGATGGAGATTTGCATTCTCCCTATAAACAACCTCCATTGGAAAACATTAGGTCAAGGGAACCAAGTGCCGCTCCAGGAATTCTCGGTTGGGGTCCATCAGATAACAGACATAAGTGAGCCGGCAAAGGGAACACATTAGATGCGGTATAACTTCAGAGTTATTTCTACTAAGATACTTATATACTCCATTTGGCGCTTTATCTAATGAGGAAACATTGGGAAAGAAGATCGTTTCGGCTTTTAACCAGGTGGCATTTTCCATCTTTTGCCCCTACTTGTATACTAGGAAATTCTTTTTCATTAATTGGCGCAATGGAATAAAAGCTTTGCAGCTTCCTTGAGTATTGGAAATTTTGTATAGCTTTAGTCTCAAAGCTGTATCCAGCAGGTTGGAAGTTGCTATTGTCATAAAAAAATAGGAGGCATAGAAGAAGAGACGGGTCTTGTTAAATTGCGGGAGGCTAAACAAAGAGGGGTGACATCTTGCCGTTTTTTTGAGGCAAGTCATCTCAGGTTATATAAATAGTGAAAGGGTGCTGAAGGGTTTCACTCCAGAAGAATACACAGAGAAAATATGAGGTTCTGACGGGGTTTGGTGGCAGGCATACAATGTTGTTTCGTGCCTATTAATTTTCATATGTACATGTACATTTATGCAGTTTATGCATAAGTTAAATTTTGAACCCCCAATAACAGTTTTCTCATCGAAGTGCTGAGCATATTTCAACGAGTTAGAAATTCCATTATTAGAAGCAATTGATCCTCTTGAGAATGATGACCCAAGCTGAAATGCCACAATCAGTGCATATGGTTAATGGCATTTTTCATATGAAATTTGCTTCATCTTCTTGTCTCTGCATTTTTTTCTCTATTATTTGTGCATAGTTATCTGAAGCATCTTAATTATTCATTTTAGTTTAGTATTTGAGAGAATAGCTTTACGGGAAAGTATTTTTATTCTTAAACGGATGAATGTAGTTGAGTTGTTCTATATTCTTCTCATGTACAGCTTCAAGGTTGTGCATTCTAGGGTAATTCACTCTTTGTGGTAAAGATAATAAAAAGGTGACACAAAGCCAATGTTCTTCTATGGGTGATATGTAATTAAATTTATAATTGTGTTTTTTTTCTTATATGTACATGTACATTGGGCTCGGTTTATGAATCTTAACGTTTCGATTTATTCTGCTTCTCTCTTTATTTTGGTTAAAGAATGAAGACTGTTTCAAGGCATACTCACAAATTTTGAGGCATACAGACAAAATAGAGGCACTAGGTAGTAAAATCAATAAGTTCTTATCCGTGATATTTTGTAATGATAAGTAATGTCTTTATTTTATATTTTCTTAAAAAACAATTATAAATTTTTTGAATACTATTTTTTATTAATAATTCAATTTAAAAAAAAAAGTTATTTAGTTTTTCTATTTCTTTTTGTTAATCACAAAACCGAAGAAATTTTTCCCTTTTCCCTTACTTTACCCTCGCGTTTTTAGGGGCACTCGAAAGGATTTAGGGGCCAACAATAAAACAAAAAAGGTCACCCAAAGGAAAAATGTAGCCAGCCCTTATCTCGCGTAATTTGTAATGGCGAAATTACCCTTATATATTCGGAGGATATGATAACATTGTTATCCTCCGATTGCAATCGGAAGCCAAAATATTTCCCAGACTTCCGATTGTAGTCGGTGCAGTATTAGAATGATTTGTGTTTCATTTTCTCCATTTCTTTTTCATTTTTGAGTTGTTAGAGTTATAGAGAAGAAGGTGAAGGAAAAAAAGAGAAAACCCATTTTATCACTACAAAAATGGATGGATATGAAGAAGAAGGTGAGAATCATGACAAAGAACAAAATGTTGAGGGTTCACGACCGTTTAGAGAAGACGATTTGGGGTATATGTTGAATGATCCAAACTTTTGTGGAGAGGAAAACATAGACGACCCTTTCATGGAAGAAAATGGAGAATCGCCCGATATTGAAGCTAACGATGCATGTAAAACACAGGTATTGTGTTAAGAAACTCAAATACTCGATTTGCATGCGTTTGTGTGCTTTTGTAAACAAGAAAAACCGATTATTGCATGCATTGAATGCCATGAACTACCCAGATTCGGTAGATAATTTGTAGAATAAACCTACGAATATAACACACTGAGTACCAAATATGTATATTCGGTAGTTCCAAGATACTAGTTTACTGCCGAAGATGAGAAAAAACCCCAAACTGGTTTTCCAAAAATATCTACATTCGGTAGTTATGTAGAGTTATTTACGCCCGAAAGGCCCCAAAAACGAATTCCTCAGAAAATTTCAAAACTCAGTATTCTTATCCTTTACAATCGGTAATAGTTTAACATTCTTTGACTGCCGAATATAACAGTGGCCTCGAAATAAAATTTCCGAAAACTTGAAAATCAGATGTTTATCGATTAAAGTTATCTTCCGGTTATTTATACTCGGCTGGTTTACTATATATTTTAGCTTCCGATTATATCATTTTTTGCACTCAGTAAACTGTGTACATTCATTTGCATAAATCGGGTGTTTTGGGTAACAGATAGGATTCCGAATATAGAGTATTCGGAAGTTTGACTTATTTAATAACCTCCGATTATTGTATAATAATTTGTTGCTTTCATATGCAGGCCGTTGAAGAGTTTGTTGATGACTTCTATTTGAGGCCCGACACTTCCCTATACTATGCAAACGATTTGGTATACTCATTACTACTTTTTTCTTTTTTTCAAAATTTATATGTTAAATGGTTATGCTTATTAGATTTGTTTTGTTTTATGCACGTTTAGACATTTGGAAGTAAGAAGGAGGCAAAGGAATGGCTTATGAACAAGGCAAAAGATAACATGTGCGTGGTAGTTCAAAATAATCATGTTAGTGACACTCGATTTGAAATGATTTGTGAGCGAGGTGGGACGCGAAAGAGTCACGAGGGAAAGAATAGTAAGTACATACGGAAGACGAATAGGAAATACCGAAGCAATACCAAGAAGATAGGATGCCCATTTAAGATTGTCTTCTATAAGCCCGATGGTATTAAAGGTAAAGAGTATAAAATGTATAAAGTTGATAACGGTTGTCACAACCATGATGATCCGTTGGATTTAATTGGACATGTAATGGTTGCCAAGTTAAAACCACATCAAATGCAGACGGTGAGGTCTATGCGGATCCAAAAAGCGAGTGCGATCTTAAGTAAAATAAAGGAGGACGATCCCGACAACTTGTCTTCTTTGTCTACAATTAAGTCGGTCCTAGCTACGATCAAAAGGACTGATTGGGATGGTAGAACGGTCATGCAACAATCGGAGTGGTTACCGGAGTTACACGGCTACACCTTGAGAAGGGAAGAAAAGTATGGTATAGTGGTTCGTATTTTCTTGGCACATCCTGAAATGATCCAATTGGCTCAATGCTTTCATCAAATTTTGTTGATAGATGCTAATTATAAGACAAACAAGTATAACATGCCGTTGTTGAACATTGCTTGCCATACTTCGGACAAAAACACGTTTACGATTGCATGGGGTTTAATGGATCATGAGAACAATGTGAGTTTCATTTGGATGTTGGAGACGTTGAGGTCCATTTATAACGGTGATAATTTTCCAAGGGTTATTGTAACGGATAACGATCAAGCCTTAATGCATGCAATAACGGTAGTGTTTCCGGAAGCCCAAAACTTGCAATGTACGTGGCACATTCAATGCAATCTCAAAACCAATTTCCATCATCATTTCCAAGCTAAAAGACCAAGGAAGGGTACCAAGAGGTCAAAGGAAGAGGATGAGCGCATTACCCTCCTTATATAGATTAGAGTTCCAACGGATCTAATTTTTGAAAATATGGCCGTTGAGGTTTCTGAAAATATGGCCGTTGAGGTTTCGTATCATTGGTGCACTACAATCGGTTGTTAACGATACACATATTATCCCCGAATAAGACATTCGGTGACAAACTTATATTCTTATCTACCGATTAAGTTGGAAGTTCTGAATGTATGATGGCCCAAAAATCAGAATTTGGAAAAACTTATACTTTTCAAATTTTGTCTTTGAATTAATCGGAAGTTAAATTAGTTACCAAAACTTCCGAATATGGGCTGTCTAACCTTCAATATTGGCCCTTGGAACCACCTGGAGCCATGGCGTGGTTTGTTTTGAACTTGTAATATTCGGAGGATAATTTTTTTGTAAAGTTTCGAATGTACGATGGCCCAAAAATCAGAATTTGGAAAAACTTATACTTTTCAAATTTTGTCTTTGAAATAATCGGAAGTTAAATTAGTTACCAAAACTTCCGAATATGGGATGTCTAACCTTCAATATTGGCCCTTGGAACCACCTGGAGCCATGGCGTGGTTTGTTTTGAACTTGTAATATTCGGAGGATAATTTTTTTGTAAAGTTCCGAATGTACGATGGCCCAAAAATCAGAATTTGGAAAAACTTATACTTTTCAAATTTTGTCTTTGAATTAATCGGAAGTTAAATTAGTTACCAAAACTTCCGAATATGGGTTGTCTAACCTTCAATATTGGCCCTTGGAACCACCTGGAGCCATGGCGTGGTTTGTTTTGAACTTGTAATATTCGGAGGATAGGTTTTTTGTAAAGTTCCGAATGTACGATGGCCCAAAAATCAGAATTTGGAAAAACTTATACTTTTCAAATTTTGTCTTTGAATTAATCGGAAGTTAAATTAGTTACCAAAACTTCCGAATATGGGCTGTCTAACCTTCAATATTGGCCCTTGGAACCACCTGGAGCCATGGCGTGGTTTGTTTTGAACTTGTAATATTCGGAGGATAGGTTTTTTGTAAAGTTCCGAATGTACGATGGCCCAAAAATCAGAATTTGGAAAAACTTATACTTTTCAAATTTTGTCTTTGAAATAATCGGAAGTTAAATTAGTTACCAAATCTTCCGAATATGGGCTGTCTAACCTTCAATATTGGCCCTTGGAACCACCTGGAGCCATGGCGTGGTTTGTTTTGAACTTGTAATATTCGGAGGATAGGTTTTTGTAAAGTTCCGAATGTACGATGGCCCAAAAATCAGAATTTGGAAAAACTTATACTTTTCAAATTTTGTCTTTGAAATAATCGGAAGTTAAATTAGTTACCAAAACTTCCGAATATGGGCTGTCTAACCTTCAATATTGGCCCTTGGAACCACCTGGAGCCATGGCGTGGTTTGTTTTGAACTTGTAATATTCGGAGGATAGGTTTTTTGTAAAGTTCCGAATGTACGATGGCCCAAAAATCAGAATTTGGAAAAACTTATACTTTTCAAATTTTGTCTTTGAAATAATCGGAAGTTAAATTAGTTACCAAAACTTCCGAATATGGGCTGTCTAACCTTCAATATTGGTCCTTGGAACCACCTGGAGCCATGGCGTGGTTTGTTTTGAACTTGTAATATTCGGAGGATAATTTTTTTGTAAAGTTCCGAATGTACGATGGCCCAAAAATCAGAATTTGGAAAAACTTATACTTTTCAAATTTTGTCTTTGAAATAATCGGAAGTTAAATTAGTTACCAAAACTTCCGAATATGGGCTGTCTAACCTTCAATATTGGCCCTTGGAACCACCTGGAGCCATGGCGTGGTTTGTTTTGAACTTGTGGTATTCGGAGGATAGGTTTTTTGTAAAGTTCCGAATGTACGATGGCCCAAAAATCAGAATTTGGAAAAACTTATACTTTTCAAATTTTGTCTTTGAAATAATCGGAAGTTAAATTAGTTACCAAAACTTCCGAATATGGGCTGTCTAACCTTCAATATTGGCCCTTGGAACCACCTGGAGCCATGGCGTGGTTTGTTTTGAACTTGTGATATTCGGAGGATAATTTTTTTGTAAAGTTCCGAATGTACGATGGCCCAAAAATCAGAATTTTGAAAAACTTATACTTTTCAAATTTTGTCTTTGAAATAATCGCAAGTTAAATTAGTTACCAAAACTTCCGAATATGGGCTGTCTAACCTTCAATATTGGCCCTTGGAACCACCTGGAACCATGGCGTGGTTTGTTTTGAACTTGTGATATTCGGAGGATAATTTTTTTGTAAAGTTCCGAATGTACGATGGCCCAAAAATCAGAATTTGGAAAAACTTATACTTTTCAAATTTTGTCTTTGAAATAATCGGAAGTTAAATTAGTTACCAAAACTTCCGAATATGGGCTGTCTAACCTTCAATATTGGCCCTTGGAACCACCTGGAGCCATGGCGTGGTTTGGTTTGAACTTGTAATATTCGGAGGATAATTTTTTTGTAAAGTTCCGAATGTACGATGGCCCAAAAATCAGAATTTGGAAAAACTTATACTTTTCAAATTTTGTCTTTGAAATAATCGGAAGTTAAATTAGTTACCAAAACTTCCGAATATGGGCTGTCTAACCTTCAATATTGGCCCTTAGAACCACCTGGAACCATGTCGTGGTTTGTTTTGAACTTGTAATATTCGGAGGATAATTTTTTTGTAAAGTTCCGAATGTACGATGGCCCAAAAATCAGAATTTGGAAAAACTTATACTTTTCAAATTTTGTCTTTGAAATAATCGGAAGTTAAATTAGTTACCAAAACTTCCGAATATGGGCTGTCTAACCTTCAATATTGGCCCTTGGAACCACCTGGAGCCATGGCGTGGTTTGTTTTGAACTTGTAATATTCGGAGGATAATTTTTTTGTAAAGTTCCGAATGTACGATGGCCCAAATACTGGCCCCAAAATGGGATTTTTCCTATATCAGAAATTTTGAGATTTTTTCAATATATACATTCGGTAGTGAGTGTTCTTC